>NC_135429.1:17312569-17555069 GCF_051991245.1 Festucalex cinctus
GCAATAGGTATTATATTTATACTGCTCAAAATGACCTACTACAGTCATTTAGAATTCACTTGAATGCACGTAAATGTTTTACTGGTCTATGGGGACCTCTAGCGGCCACCAAGAACAGTAAAATAGCCAGTTGGTAATGGCGACTGTTACAGAGCTGTAGCGTCCCGCGGTTCACTTCTAAACTCCGTATATAGCCATCGAAACTAGCATACAAGTTGGAAATACACATAAACAATGCAACAATAAACATTTCTGACTTACTTTGTGGTCATGAACTCTGTCAAACGAAACTACGTACAACGTGATCAATCCGACTGCTACAGCACCGCTGTAGCCACCTGCTCTCTACTGAACTGAACTGCGCATGCACGCCCGACACATCGTCATACGTAATCGCGTAGTCACATGCCATGGGGAGGCACAACAATACAAACAAAGTTCTGATTCATGTAAATAAACACTCAACAATAATACACTATTTCTAGGAGCCTTTTGTACAGTTAGCGTGAATTGAAGTATAAAGTTCCCTCCAAAAACCCGCTTCATCGCCCAGCCAGGAAAATCACATCATGCATTGGAGAATAATTATTAAACAATATAACATGGGACTTTCTGCTGTTAGCTGGGCTAATTGTTACGACCAGCAGACAGTGATGAGGACTTACTTTATTCTTCAGAAACGTCCTTGTATTCCGATGCGTGTGTATTGTGGTTCACAATTTCACGTGTTAGGAAACCGTCACTTCACATAGTGTGCGCGTGAATGACAATCGCGCTGGCGTCGTATCCAACTCATACTTACCTGGCAGGGGGCGATACCATGATCAAGAAGGTGGTTCCCCCAAGGGTGAGGCTCAGCCATTGCACTCCGGTTGTGCTAACCCCTGCGAATTCCCCAAATGTGGGAATCTCGACTGCATAATTTGTGGTAGTGGGGGACTGCGTTCGCGCTATCCCCTGATAAATTTGTTTAAAAAAAATAGGGAAGCTAATTTTGGTGCTGGACTTCTGACACTGACCCAAAACTCCGGTAACTTGAGACCAGCGGAGTTCGCCATGTCGCTCAATTCGATCAAATTCTCAGCCTCGGAAACGTCAACGAGGCGGATGTCGGGGTCACCAATGTAGCGAGCAGTGACGGGAGTCGGAGGCAGAGTGTTGAAGTCCGGAGCCAAAGACCGGCGGTTTATTGATATCAGCTTCTCATCGTTTAACAGCAACAACAACTCACTCTGCGCGAGGCTCACAGACCTACCAACATTTTGTTCTTTTATCCTTTCATCCTTTCATCCCAACAAACTCCCCCTTCGTCCCAACGTTCCGTGGGTGAATTATGTTCTAATCACTACAAAATATTCTGCAGCCTTATATACAAGACAGTTACACCACTGACCTGGATATATGACTTGATAGCCGATAGCCCATCCACGCCAATGCAAGCCGTTGAAGTCACAGGGCGGCCATCTTGTTACTGCCATCTCGCGAGAAGACAACTGTAAACTACACGGTATTCGTACAGATGAGATACATACAGCTCGTAGAGACCGGAGGCGGTGTAGCAAACCCAGCCAGAAAATGGTGAAGCGTACTGGTGTTCCTTAAAGTTGTTTATTCCTTCCTTGTTCTGTTCTTTGACACACCGTAAGAGCTATACAGTAAACAAACAAATAAACATAAATAACAGTCCTTAGATATAACTTCAACACACTTTTAGTTGTACAAATGAAAAGTTAGCAAAAACAAAAGACTACTAGCATAAATCAACCACATAGGAGAAGCTGTCGTTAGCTTCAGTTCAATAGAAAATAACAACAAAAACAGCTCCTTTTCACATCATGAAAAATTACAATAAGCAAAACAAAATACCTTGTCCCCATTCCAGCTAGGTGCTTAGACAAAACGATGTAAATTGGCGATTCAGTCATCAACATGTTGAATCACGGTCCTCTTTTTTCTTTCTTTCTAGCGTCTTCTGTTACGTGTAAAGAGACCTCTAGTGGATAACACTTCCTACACTACCGGAAGTGCACCAAAATAAAAGCACGTCACATAGAAAATATCCAAAGCTTGTCAAATAAAAGTCTTATGAGTTCGTTACACTCCCACCAAATCATGAGTAAATAATGTTAAGGGGGAATGGATGGTGTACCATGTACATTAAGTACGAATGATTTCTAACTAAATCAACTTGCTGAGAACCAAGCCAAAGGCAAATAACAATTGCAGTGAATGAGTGAGTCTAATCACTTTCTAACAGCAGAACTAGCTTCTGAACTGGGCGCTCCACTTCAGACAGCTTGTGGAGACGCTCCCCTTTCTTTCCAAGCTCCTTGTCACCAACACAGACCTTAACTCTCCTCACTAGTCCATCTTCGTTGGCAGTAGTTTCTGATACTCTGCCCAATCTCCACTCATTCCTGTGTGAGTCCTCTCCTTTCATCATTACAATGTCTCCTATTTGCAGATTCCTCCTTGGTGTATGCCAGCGCTGTCTGAGAGCTATGTTGGCCAGGTATTCTTGTCTCCATCGACTCCAAAACTGTTCGGCCAGGTACTGAACCTGTCGCCACCTCTTCTTGCCATAAATGTCCTCTCTCACAAATGCACCAGGTGGGGGTAAGGCTTTGTCAATTTTCATAGTCAAAAGATGATTAGGGGTTAGCGGTTCAAGACTTTGAGGGTCGCTGAGATTGTCAACAGTCAATGGTCGGCTGTTGATGATTGCCATAGCCTCATAGAAGAAAGCCCGCAGCGAGGCATCGTTTAACCTGCCAGATGAAAGGGCAAGTGTGGACCTTAGAACACTTCTCACTGATCTGATTTGTCTTTCCCAAACTCCACCAACATGACTTGAATGAGGTGCATTCATGGAAAAATCACATTGTTTCTCCGAAAGAAACACAGACAGACGATCTGCATTAACTTCCCTTAAAGCCTCCTTGAGTTCATTTTTAGCTCCTACAAAGTTGCTTCCTTGATCGGACTTGATCTGTCTAACAGCACCTCGTATGGCAACAAAGCATCGGAGACCGTTGATGAGAGCATCAGTAGACATGTCGTCGAGCATCTCAAGATGAACTGCGCGGGAGCTGAGGCAAGTAAAGAGAAGACCATACCTCTTGATTTCCTTCCGTCCCTGTTTCGTAAGGAATGGTCCGAAGCAGTCCATTCCACAGTAAGTGAAGGGGGGTGATGGTTCTACACGTTCAGGAGGCAGATCAGCCATCCTTTGCTCCTCAATTGGTCTCCGGTGCCGTCTACAGGTGACACACTGACGAATATATGAAGTTACTGCCCTATTGATTCCTGGAATCCAGTATCCGTTTGACCTTATTTCATTAAGAGTGAGACCTTTGCCTTGATGTTTTGTCATTTTGTGGTAATGACCGATAATCATCTTCGTAATGTGATGATTTCTCGGGATGATCGCCGGATGCTTGATGCAATTGGGAAGAGAGGACTTACATAGCCGTCCTCCCACCCTGAGGACACCATCCTTGTCAAGAAATGCATCAAGCGAGTATAATGAATTGTGAGAGGGTAGGGAATTTCCTCCACTCAATAATTTCAACTCTGCTGGATACACGCTTTTCTGCAGGTTCTTAACTATGCAACATTCTGCCTCTTCACGTTCTGTTACTGTGGTAAGGGTATTCGCTGTGTTGTTGCGAACGCGCCTTATGATGCGTGCGACTGCTCGAGTAGCCAGTGACCAAGAGGAAAACTTGGACAAACGATCAATCAGGCTTACTTGTTCCGTAGTTCTTGTGCTAAATGTGAGGACATTTCTGACCTCTGGATCTCCTACCGTTAATTCGGGGATTTCATCCATTGGCAATTTAATTTCCTTGTTCCACAAGAATTTGGGTCCAGTGAACCAGATGGATGACAGAAGCTCATTCGGACTCAACCCCCTGGAAGCATGGTCAGCTGGATTTTCACTGGTTGGAATGTGCCTCCATTGTTCAGGGGATGAACTGAGGTGAATCTTCTGAACTCTGTTAGCCACAAAGGTGTGGAATCGCCGAGCTTCATTTTTGATGTAGCCCAAGACGACCTTGGAGTCAGTCCAGAAAAATTCCTCAGTAACAGCGTATCCCAGCTCCTCCTTGAGCATGTGGCTCATTTTCACAGAAACAACGGCAGCCGCCAGTTCTAACCTTGGAACAGTTGTGACCTTTAAAGGTGAGACACGTGATTTTCCTACAACTAATGTGCAGTGAACATCTCCATGTTCATTTTGAAGCCTCAAGTAAGAACACTGACCATATCCTTTCAAGCTAGCATCTGAGAAATGATGCAACTCCGTTTTGAAGACCTTTCCAAATCCCACAGGTGAGTAAGCGCGGGGAATGGTGACATTATGCAATTGCGCTAGCTCACTTCTCCATTGTATCCATTTTGGTTGAAGCTCCTTAAGAAGAGGATCATCCCAGCCTGTGCCTCGCCTGCACATCTCCTGAAGAATGATCTTTGCTTGGAGTAGAACTGGCGCCACAAACCCAAGGGGGTCAAACAGGGAAGCGACTGTTGAAAGAATGCCTCGTCGAGTTGCGGGCTGATCCTTCAAGCTGATACAAAACTGAAAACAGTCAGACTCCACATCCCACTGGATCCCAAGCACCCTCTCCAGTGGTAGGCTATCAAATGAGAGATCCATATTAGTGACATTGACCGCCCGTTCGGAAGGAGGTATGCTTTCTAGGACATCTCTGTCGTTTGACACAAACTTGTGGAGTCTGAGGCCGCTCATTGAACAGAGTTTGCGAGCTTCTCTGGCGAGCTGAATGGCCTCTTCTGTGCTTTCAATACTTGCAAGTCCGTCATCAACGTAGAAATCTCTCATGATGAATTGTGAACCCCTAGGATAGTGGTCACTGTTCTCCTTAGCAAGATGTTTTAACCCAAAGTTTGCACAACCAGGGGAAGAGGCTGCACCAAACAAATGAACCTTCATACGAAACTCAGAGGGAGGTGAGTTCAAATCTCCCTTCTTCCACCAAAGAAAGCGCAGGAAGTTACGATCAGCCTCATCCACATGAAATTGGTGAAACATTTTCTCGATGTCACATGTCAATGCAACAGGATGCTGACGAAATCGAATGAGAACCCCACTCAAATTATTCAGCATATCAGGCCCTGAAAGGAGGTGGTCATTCAAACTGGTTCCTTGGTATCTGGCAGAGCAATCAAACACGACACGAAGCTTATCAGGCTTCTTTGCATGGCGAACGCCGTGATGGGGAATGTACCATTTCTCACCTTCAATCCCATCATCCTTAATCTCCTCTGCATCTCCCCTTTCAATAACATCCTCCATGAATTCCACGTACTGTTCCTTATACCTTTCATCCTGCTGCAGTTTTCTTCTGAGGTGGTTGAGGCGTATTTTAACAGAGTTTTTGTTGTCTGGTAAACTGGGCCTATTTTTAAAAGGCAGGGGTAGTTCATAGTGGCCGTGTATGTTTTTCCGTATTCCCTTCTCCAGCTTTTTGAGGAAGATAATATCATCCTGTGACACTGTCTTGCTATCTTCGCTGCCATCCTTGAAGTCAAATTCCAGAGTTCGAATAACATCAGCTGGCGTTACTGGAGGTAGCTCCTTCACTGTTATCCTGTGACACAGACGACTCGTGCTCTGTGAATCATGGTTTTGAGATGATCGCCCTACAATACTCCATCCTAAGTCTGTCCTTACAGCATAGGGTTCTTCATCGCCTCCTAAAATGACTTGCCTTGGTGCCATGGCTCTAGAGCAGTTGTAGCCAATTAGAAGCGCTACCTCACAGTCCTTCATTGGTTGAAGCTCATCTGCTATTTCTCTGAGATGACTCCATTGCTTAGCGGTCTCACAAGTTGGAATGTGAGCACGATTCATCGGTATACAGTCCTTTGTGTAGGTGACTGGAAGATCAACCTGAGTGGCAGAGCTGTATCCTCTTACACGAAGGCCAATAACGGTCTCACTCGGAACGATTGTGTTTGTTCCACTCATGGTTGTCAATTTCAACTTCACTGGATGCTTTTGAGCACTGAGACTGTCACTCACGTTTTGGTTAATAAAAGTAGTATCACTTTGGGTGTCCAGCAAGGCGTACACAAGTTTCTCCACATTTGGATCAGTTTTAGAAGACACCCACACTGGTACCACCATTGATGTACACGATGCGCCATCGCTTGTGATACTGAGGGAGGTTGCAGCAGCATCATGATTTGACTCCATCTCAGAAGACGACCTTTCCTTGTCATAGTTATAATCATGAAGTACCGTAGGATGTTTGCCCTTGCAGTTGTCGCAGAAGTGACGATGACGACACTCCTTTGCTGCATGGCCAGATTTTAAGCATCCGTAGCAGAGTCTCTTTTCCTTTATGTAATTCCGTCGCTCTAACAGTGACATCTCTGTGAACTTGGGACATGCGTGGAGCTGGTGCATAGTATCCTGGCAAAGCATGCATGGAGGCTTAAGGTCTCTCTGGTTTGAACTTGGGGAGATAACATCCATAACTGTATGAGTTGTAAGAACACTAGCCTTGTTTCTCTTTGTGTCTCTAGAACCTTTTTTCTCAGTGTTGTCTGATGAATGAAGTGCGTACAGGGACGTAATTGGATTGCAGGCAATCTCAGCTTCAGTTGACACAAACATTGCAAAGTCCTTGAAACTTGGGAATTCTTGCCTTTCATTTAGGCTTTGTGTGACTTGGCGGTTCCAACGTGAAGCAGCCCAGTCTGGTAGCTTATAGACGAGCTTCTGGTTTTCCTCACAATCGTTTAATATGTCGAGACCCTTAACATGAGGCATGGCATCTTGACAGGAATTCAGAAAATCTGAGAAGTCTCGCAGCCCTTCAGCATCCTTAGGTAGTATCCTAGGCCAATTAGCTAACTTCACTCTAAATGCTCTCTGAATGCTGAATGGCTGGCCAAAACGATGGTTTAACTTATTCCAAGCATCCTGATAAGCGCTATCATCATTTCGGAAGAAGGTTCCATTTAGTACCTGAAGTGCTGGTCCACCAACATATTTCTTTAGGTAGTACAGTTTTTCCGCAGGAGTGATAGCTTTTTGGTCAATGAGAGAAAAGAATGACGCTTTCCATTCTGTGAATTGAATAGGATCACCGTTGAAGACGAATGGCTCGGGAACAGGGAGCTTATTCAAAGCTAAGCTGTCTTGAAAGACCTGAGCAAGAGAGGAAATGTCTGTATGAGAGGTTGTAACAACAGGTAGTGGCGGAACTGCAGATTCAGGCGGCCTTCTGACTTCTTTGTCCTTCTCAGTGCTAGTGCAGTCAAGATCGTCACATTCCATTTCCTTATTGTAAACGTTCAACTTGACCCTGGCTACTAGTACCTCCTTCTCTGCTTGCAGACGATCCAACTCACGCCGTTGTGCCTCTAGAGCTTTCCGTTGTTCCTCTTCTAGCTCTCTTATCACTTTCTTTTGTTTTTCTTCTGCAATCATCATCTCAAATTGTATCTCTTTTGCTGCTAGTTCAGCGGCTGCCTCTGTGCGTTTAGCTGCCATGAATGAAGCCACAGAGTGGTGGTCAGACTGACTGTAATTGGTCAAGGAAGCAGCAGATCCATAAACAGACCTTGCATAGTCACGATGTAGTAGTTCATGGAGGCGGTGCTTCTCTTGGTCCTCATTGAAATCCTCTTCATCGTATGTTGCTCTACTGTAAGAAATGGTGATGATTTCTGTAGTAACTGATTCGCACGTATCAACTCGTCTTCTCAACTCAGTGGATGGTGTGGAGAGATCTCGAATTTCAAAGTATATATACATTATATCATCTTTGGCTTTCTTAAGTTCTTCAATTAGAGTCCAGAGCTCATCATCTTTCATATATGACTTCAGTTCATCTCTTGCTCTGCGTATCTTTAGCTTCCATTTCTCATACATGGAGAGCAGCCTTTTCTCCTTTTTCTTAGCTTCTTCCATTTGTAGTACAAGCATTTTCTCCGTAGGGATCCGTGCACGTTCAGATCGCCGAGGACCAGCAGATGAGCCATCAAGTTCACCTGGTTTATCAGACTGTCCTTCTTTTCTCATTTCCTTTGGTTCCTTTAAGTGTGTTCCCTCTGGTGCACCTGCAGCAGCATGGGGTTCACCCTGGAGAACTGGAACTTTAGGTTGGGAGGCATCCATCTGCTCTGTTTCCTTAACGTTACCTAACTTTGACATTACTGATATAATTTCTGAATTATTAAATCAAAAGAAAGATGCAGAACTGACTAACCTTACAATAAAGAGCATTAACTTATTCTAAACGTGAGCCTATATAAAGCACAGCTTTCAAATAACTGTTAATGTTCAAGCACAAACCACAGAATATGAAAATCTAAGTAACAAATTGGTCACACACACAAATTGGTAACTCGACAGGCAGGAATGTGAAGGTAAATACCATTTTCAATTTGAAATGCCAAATTACATTGAGTCAAATGAGAACAATGACCTTAAATAAAGAGTCTTCAAAACCATCCGTTATATACAAAAATATCAAAAGTCTCTCTACTTTGATGTAGATTTGAAGATGTGTAAATGTTCAATATTCCAGTTGAAGAGGCTGTTCACGTGTTGTTCATCTTACCCGTAGTTTGGCATCAATGTCTGTGAGTGTGACTGTACGTAACCGTTGCGTGGAGTTGATGAGAATGTTGCCCAAGTTGGCGAAGTGGGTCATCCGTTGATATGCTGAGTTACGCGCTGCTTGATGACTCTGGGTTGGGAGCACGTGGTGACGATTCAGCAGCAGCGCCAGGCGTAGAGATGTAGATCCTCCATCATAGCCAGCCGTGGAAGCAACAAGTCATCAGCTCAGTGTGGATAAAGCTCTTACTGTAGCAAACCCAGCCAGAAAATGGTGAAGCGTACTGGTGTTCCTTAAAGTTGTTTATTCCTTCCTTGTTCTGTTCTTTGACACACCGTAAGAGCTATACAGTAAACAAACAAATAAACATAAATAACAGTCCTTAGATATAACTTCAACACACTTTTAGTTGTACAAATGAAAAGTTAGCAAAAACAAAAGACTACTAGCATAAATCAACCACATAGGAGAAGCTGTCGTTAGCTTCAGTTCAATAGAAAATAACAACAAAAACAGCTCCTTTTCACATCATGAAAAATTACAATAAGCAAAACAAAATACCTTGTCCCCATTCCAGCTAGGTGCTTAGACAAAACGATGTAAATTGGCGATTCAGTCATCAACATGTTGAATCACGGTCCTCTTTTTTCTTTCTTTCTAGCGTCTTCTGTTACGTGTAAAGAGACCTCTAGTGGATAACACTTCCTACACTACCGGAAGTGCACCAAAATAAAAGCACGTCACATAGAAAATATCCAAAGCTTGTCAAATAAAAGTCTTATGAGTTCGTTACAGGCGGGGTGAGGGATTTGTACCGGGTGCTCACTATATTTTAACAAGTTTAAAAAATATATATATAACAAGTTAAAAAATAAATTACAAATTGGACAGGTATGTACTGCTGCTTTGATTAATCATGTAATTTATACATGTAATTAAGGCAAGTTGTAAAATGTCTGAAGTCCTCTTGTTTTATGTTTAATTCATTTAACACACCATAAATCATGCTGTTTCTTACTTAGTACTGTTTCAAATGTTCTCCAATTTTGATACTGTACATGTATAGTATCGTATGCCGAGAAACATTTCTTCGGCCTCGCGACCTCAAAATTCTTGGCTTATCGGCTATCCAGTCATATATATAGATCAGTGGGCAGGTCACGTGATTGTCTTTTCGAGAAAATGTTGATCAAACAGCTCTTCTACTGTCGGCCACAGCATTAAACCAACAACCGATTGCTCTTGCAAATTGATATTTTTTTCATAGTTAAAAATAATAATAATAATTCCCTCAGGCATCAAGTACAACATCAAGAGGTAAGTTTATCGCAGCATTCTATTGGTCCCACGTGAACCACGTGACACAAAACATACAACACACAAAGATCTGAAAGCATTCGATTGATGCAGGTTGAAAAAAAAACAGTTTACGGAACTTCATTATTATCTGAGTATAGTTGTTTGGCGTGTCGGCATGTGACCATTATGATGAGGCGATGTGAGCAACCGTAACTTAAGGTTGTAGTCTCTGGAATTAAGACCTCGCCCCTTTCACTGTGTTGGTATCGCTTCTCGGCCTTTTGGCTAAGATCAAGTGTAGTATCTGTTCTTATCAGTTTAATATCTGATACGTCCCCTATTCGGGGATCATATATTAAATTGTTTTTTGGAACATGGAGATGGAAGAGGGGCTTGCTCCGTCCTCTCCACGCATGGACCTGGTATTGCAGTACTTCCAGGAACCGTGCACCCCCTGGCAAGGTCGATGTAAAAACATTTATAGTTTGTTTAACCCACCAGTCTTATCTCCATCATTTTAGCGTCTGTATGTATGTTGTGCACGCGGAGCCCACTTCTATGGCCTTCCCCGTGCCTGCGTGGGTCTTCTCCGGGTACTCCGGTCTCCTCCCACATTCCAAAGACATGCACGGCAGGTTAATTGGGCGCTCCCAATTGTCCCTAAGCGTGCTTGTGAGCAGTGTTGGGAATAACGAAGTTTAAATATAACGGCGTTAGAAACTGCGTTGCTTTTTCACTAACAGAGCAATCAAATTAATTACTGTTCCTATCGTTACAACGCCGTTAGCGTTACTGATAATGTAAAGTGCCGCATTACAAAAATGTGGTTTCAGGAAGCGCCGCGGTGTCAAGCTTTCGCCCAGCTGACAGACAGCTCCACATCAGTGGGGGTGGGGGAGGGGAAGTTATGTTTATTGTTTTGATGTAGTCGGGTAATTTGTCTGTTTTATTCCAATTCGAAACGTTGCATGTTTTACCGTGTGAATGGGCGCAGTTTAATGTTATGTTAATTATCAAATTGCTTGTGTATGACGACGCGTTGTAGCTGCCTGCCTTCAATTTATTTTCCTGTAAATATCTCCACTTTCTGTTCATTACTCTCAATTTAAATTAGTCTTAAATGATGCACATTGACTGAGATGTTTCATCTTCCCAATATTAAATCCATATTGAGTTTTATAAGATTTTTAAACTGTCAATGTCTGCTTCACAAATTGATTTTTTTTACACTCACGTCTCCAGTAGGTGTCGCTCCACACTGGCTCTCGCTACTCATCGTTTCCTACATAGGTGGATGATGATAATAATCATCATCCACTGACGACAACCATAAGTGAATGATCTTTTAACTCCTACGTTAGTATTGGGGAGGCTATTATGCTGGCTCATGGAAGGTGTATACACTACACAGGATGGTGTATCGATCAGAATACAGGAGAATGCGTTATTCTGATATTTCAGACTCTGTTTCACCTGTTTCATCTACATCCATTTCACCTGTTGCTTCAACCCGCTTGTCTCGACCTCATTGTCTCCACCTGTACCCTCATCTCCTGAATAACCAGTAAAGAATCAACAAACCACCATAACGCATTCTCCTGTATTCTGATCGATGTTGATTTCAACAGGTGAAATGGATGTAGATGAAACAGGTGAAACAGAGTCTGAAATATCAGAATAACAATAATAAGGGGATGCACAATATTTAGATGTCACACAAATTATACAATGACATAATAAGTATTTATATGCCTTAGAAACTCCATAAAGGACAAACACAAAGAAAACATTGCCCACGCAATAGGTATTATATTTATACTGCTCAAAATGACCTACTACAGTCATTTAGAATTCACTTGAATGCACGTAAATGTTTTACTGGTCTATGGGGACCTCTAGCGGCCACCAAGAACAGTAAAATAGCCAGTTGGTAATGGCGACTGTTACAGAGCTGTAGCGTCCCGCGGTTCACTTCTAAACTCCGTATATAGCCATCGAAACTAGCATACAAGTTGGAAATACACATAAACAATGCAACAATAAACATTTCTGACTTACTTTGTGGTCATGAACTCTGTCAAACGAAACTACGTACAACGTGATCAATCCGACTGCTACAGCACCGCTGTAGCCACCTGCTCTCTACTGAACTGAACTGCGCATGCACGCCCGACACATCGTCATACGTAATCGCGTAGTCACATGCCATGGGGAGGCACAACAATACAAACAAAGTTCTGATTCATGTAAATAAACACTCAACAATAATACACTATTTCTAGGAGCCTTTTGTACAGTTAGCGTGAATTGAAGTATAAAGTTCCCTCCAAAAACCCGCTTCATCGCCCAGCCAGGAAAATCACATCATGCATTGGAGAATAATTATTAAACAATATAACATGGGACTTTCTGCTGTTAGCTGGGCTAATTGTTACGACCAGCAGACAGTGATGAGGACTTACTTTATTCTTCAGAAACGTCCTTGTATTCCGATGCGTGTGTATTGTGGTTCACAATTTCACGTGTTAGGAAACCGTCACTTCACATAGTGTGCGCGTGAATGACAATCGCGCTGGCGTCGTATCCAACTCATACTTACCTGGCAGGGGGCGATACCATGATCAAGAAGGTGGTTCCCCCAAGGGTGAGGCTCAGCCATTGCACTCCGGTTGTGCTAACCCCTGCGAATTCCCCAAATGTGGGAATCTCGACTGCATAATTTGTGGTAGTGGGGGACTGCGTTCGCGCTATCCCCTGATAAATTTGTTTAAAAAAAATAGGGAAGCTAATTTTGGTGCTGGACTTCTGACACTGACCCAAAACTCCGGTAACTTGAGACCAGCGGAGTTCGCCATGTCGCTCAATTCGATCAAATTCTCAGCCTCGGAAACGTCAACGAGGCGGATGTCGGGGTCACCAATGTAGCGAGCAGTGACGGGAGTCGGAGGCAGAGTGTTGAAGTCCGGAGCCAAAGACCGGCGGTTTATTGATATCAGCTTCTCATCGTTTAACAGCAACAACAACTCACTCTGCGCGAGGCTCACAGACCTACCAACATTTTGTTCTTTTATCCTTTCATCCTTTCATCCCAACAAACTCCCCCTTCGTCCCAACGTTCCGTGGGTGAATTATGTTCTAATCACTACAAAATATTCTGCAGCCTTATATACAAGACAGTTACACCACTGACCTGGATATATGACTTGATAGCCGATAGCCCATCCACGCCAATGCAAGCCGTTGAAGTCACAGGGCGGCCATCTTGTTACTGCCATCTCGCGAGAAGACAACTGTAAACTACACGGTATTCGTACAGATGAGATACATACAGCTCGTAGAGACCGGAGGCGGTGTAGCAAACCCAGCCAGAAAATGGTGAAGCGTACTGGTGTTCCTTAAAGTTGTTTATTCCTTCCTTGTTCTGTTCTTTGACACACCGTAAGAGCTATACAGTAAACAAACAAATAAACATAAATAACAGTCCTTAGATATAACTTCAACACACTTTTAGTTGTACAAATGAAAAGTTAGCAAAAACAAAAGACTACTAGCATAAATCAACCACATAGGAGAAGCTGTCGTTAGCTTCAGTTCAATAGAAAATAACAACAAAAACAGCTCCTTTTCACATCATGAAAAATTACAATAAGCAAAACAAAATACCTTGTCCCCATTCCAGCTAGGTGCTTAGACAAAACGATGTAAATTGGCGATTCAGTCATCAACATGTTGAATCACGGTCCTCTTTTTTCTTTCTTTCTAGCGTCTTCTGTTACGTGTAAAGAGACCTCTAGTGGATAACACTTCCTACACTACCGGAAGTGCACCAAAATAAAAGCACGTCACATAGAAAATATCCAAAGCTTGTCAAATAAAAGTCTTATGAGTTCGTTACACTCCCACCAAATCATGAGTAAATAATGTTAAGGGGGAATGGATGGTGTACCATGTACATTAAGTACGAATGATTTCTAACTAAATCAACTTGCTGAGAACCAAGCCAAAGGCAAATAACAATTGCAGTGAATGAGTGAGTCTAATCACTTTCTAACAGCAGAACTAGCTTCTGAACTGGGCGCTCCACTTCAGACAGCTTGTGGAGACGCTCCCCTTTCTTTCCAAGCTCCTTGTCACCAACACAGACCTTAACTCTCCTCACTAGTCCATCTTCGTTGGCAGTAGTTTCTGATACTCTGCCCAATCTCCACTCATTCCTGTGTGAGTCCTCTCCTTTCATCATTACAATGTCTCCTATTTGCAGATTCCTCCTTGGTGTATGCCAGCGCTGTCTGAGAGCTATGTTGGCCAGGTATTCTTGTCTCCATCGACTCCAAAACTGTTCGGCCAGGTACTGAACCTGTCGCCACCTCTTCTTGCCATAAATGTCCTCTCTCACAAATGCACCAGGTGGGGGTAAGGCTTTGTCAATTTTCATAGTCAAAAGATGATTAGGGGTTAGCGGTTCAAGACTTTGAGGGTCGCTGAGATTGTCAACAGTCAATGGTCGGCTGTTGATGATTGCCATAGCCTCATAGAAGAAAGCCCGCAGCGAGGCATCGTTTAACCTGCCAGATGAAAGGGCAAGTGTGGACCTTAGAACACTTCTCACTGATCTGATTTGTCTTTCCCAAACTCCACCAACATGACTTGAATGAGGTGCATTCATGGAAAAATCACATTGTTTCTCCGAAAGAAACACAGACAGACGATCTGCATTAACTTCCCTTAAAGCCTCCTTGAGTTCATTTTTAGCTCCTACAAAGTTGCTTCCTTGATCGGACTTGATCTGTCTAACAGCACCTCGTATGGCAACAAAGCATCGGAGACCGTTGATGAGAGCATCAGTAGACATGTCGTCGAGCATCTCAAGATGAACTGCGCGGGAGCTGAGGCAAGTAAAGAGAAGACCATACCTCTTGATTTCCTTCCGTCCCTGTTTCGTAAGGAATGGTCCGAAGCAGTCCATTCCACAGTAAGTGAAGGGGGGTGATGGTTCTACACGTTCAGGAGGCAGATCAGCCATCCTTTGCTCCTCAATTGGTCTCCGGTGCCGTCTACAGGTGACACACTGACGAATATATGAAGTTACTGCCCTATTGATTCCTGGAATCCAGTATCCGTTTGACCTTATTTCATTAAGAGTGAGACCTTTGCCTTGATGTTTTGTCATTTTGTGGTAATGACCGATAATCATCTTCGTAATGTGATGATTTCTCGGGATGATCGCCGGATGCTTGATGCAATTGGGAAGAGAGGACTTACATAGCCGTCCTCCCACCCTGAGGACACCATCCTTGTCAAGAAATGCATCAAGCGAGTATAATGAATTGTGAGAGGGTAGGGAATTTCCTCCACTCAATAATTTCAACTCTGCTGGATACACGCTTTTCTGCAGGTTCTTAACTATGCAACATTCTGCCTCTTCACGTTCTGTTACTGTGGTAAGGGTATTCGCTGTGTTGTTGCGAACGCGCCTTATGATGCGTGCGACTGCTCGAGTAGCCAGTGACCAAGAGGAAAACTTGGACAAACGATCAATCAGGCTTACTTGTTCCGTAGTTCTTGTGCTAAATGTGAGGACATTTCTGACCTCTGGATCTCCTACCGTTAATTCGGGGATTTCATCCATTGGCAATTTAATTTCCTTGTTCCACAAGAATTTGGGTCCAGTGAACCAGATGGATGACAGAAGCTCATTCGGACTCAACCCCCTGGAAGCATGGTCAGCTGGATTTTCACTGGTTGGAATGTGCCTCCATTGTTCAGGGGATGAACTGAGGTGAATCTTCTGAACTCTGTTAGCCACAAAGGTGTGGAATCGCCGAGCTTCATTTTTGATGTAGCCCAAGACGACCTTGGAGTCAGTCCAGAAAAATTCCTCAGTAACAGCGTATCCCAGCTCCTCCTTGAGCATGTGGCTCATTTTCACAGAAACAACGGCAGCCGCCAGTTCTAACCTTGGAACAGTTGTGACCTTTAAAGGTGAGACACGTGATTTTCCTACAACTAATGTGCAGTGAACATCTCCATGTTCATTTTGAAGCCTCAAGTAAGAACACTGACCATATCCTTTCAAGCTAGCATCTGAGAAATGATGCAACTCCGTTTTGAAGACCTTTCCAAATCCCACAGGTGAGTAAGCGCGGGGAATGGTGACATTATGCAATTGCGCTAGCTCACTTCTCCATTGTATCCATTTTGGTTGAAGCTCCTTAAGAAGAGGATCATCCCAGCCTGTGCCTCGCCTGCACATCTCCTGAAGAATGATCTTTGCTTGGAGTAGAACTGGCGCCACAAACCCAAGGGGGTCAAACAGGGAAGCGACTGTTGAAAGAATGCCTCGTCGAGTTGCGGGCTGATCCTTCAAGCTGATACAAAACTGAAAACAGTCAGACTCCACATCCCACTGGATCCCAAGCACCCTCTCCAGTGGTAGGCTATCAAATGAGAGATCCATATTAGTGACATTGACCGCCCGTTCGGAAGGAGGTATGCTTTCTAGGACATCTCTGTCGTTTGACACAAACTTGTGGAGTCTGAGGCCGCTCATTGAACAGAGTTTGCGAGCTTCTCTGGCGAGCTGAATGGCCTCTTCTGTGCTTTCAATACTTGCAAGTCCGTCATCAACGTAGAAATCTCTCATGATGAATTGTGAACCCCTAGGATAGTGGTCACTGTTCTCCTTAGCAAGATGTTTTAACCCAAAGTTTGCACAACCAGGGGAAGAGGCTGCACCAAACAAATGAACCTTCATACGAAACTCAGAGGGAGGTGAGTTCAAATCTCCCTTCTTCCACCAAAGAAAGCGCAGGAAGTTACGATCAGCCTCATCCACATGAAATTGGTGAAACATTTTCTCGATGTCACATGTCAATGCAACAGGATGCTGACGAAATCGAATGAGAACCCCACTCAAATTATTCAGCATATCAGGCCCTGAAAGGAGGTGGTCATTCAAACTGGTTCCTTGGTATCTGGCAGAGCAATCAAACACGACACGAAGCTTATCAGGCTTCTTTGCATGGCGAACGCCGTGATGGGGAATGTACCATTTCTCACCTTCAATCCCATCATCCTTAATCTCCTCTGCATCTCCCCTTTCAATAACATCCTCCATGAATTCCACGTACTGTTCCTTATACCTTTCATCCTGCTGCAGTTTTCTTCTGAGGTGGTTGAGGCGTATTTTAACAGAGTTTTTGTTGTCTGGTAAACTGGGCCTATTTTTAAAAGGCAGGGGTAGTTCATAGTGGCCGTGTATGTTTTTCCGTATTCCCTTCTCCAGCTTTTTGAGGAAGATAATATCATCCTGTGACACTGTCTTGCTATCTTCGCTGCCATCCTTGAAGTCAAATTCCAGAGTTCGAATAACATCAGCTGGCGTTACTGGAGGTAGCTCCTTCACTGTTATCCTGTGACACAGACGACTCGTGCTCTGTGAATCATGGTTTTGAGATGATCGCCCTACAATACTCCATCCTAAGTCTGTCCTTACAGCATAGGGTTCTTCATCGCCTCCTAAAATGACTTGCCTTGGTGCCATGGCTCTAGAGCAGTTGTAGCCAATTAGAAGCGCTACCTCACAGTCCTTCATTGGTTGAAGCTCATCTGCTATTTCTCTGAGATGACTCCATTGCTTAGCGGTCTCACAAGTTGGAATGTGAGCACGATTCATCGGTATACAGTCCTTTGTGTAGGTGACTGGAAGATCAACCTGAGTGGCAGAGCTGTATCCTCTTACACGAAGGCCAATAACGGTCTCACTCGGAACGATTGTGTTTGTTCCACTCATGGTTGTCAATTTCAACTTCACTGGATGCTTTTGAGCACTGAGACTGTCACTCACGTTTTGGTTAATAAAAGTAGTATCACTTTGGGTGTCCAGCAAGGCGTACACAAGTTTCTCCACATTTGGATCAGTTTTAGAAGACACCCACACTGGTACCACCATTGATGTACACGATGCGCCATCGCTTGTGATACTGAGGGAGGTTGCAGCAGCATCATGATTTGACTCCATCTCAGAAGACGACCTTTCCTTGTCATAGTTATAATCATGAAGTACCGTAGGATGTTTGCCCTTGCAGTTGTCGCAGAAGTGACGATGACGACACTCCTTTGCTGCATGGCCAGATTTTAAGCATCCGTAGCAGAGTCTCTTTTCCTTTATGTAATTCCGTCGCTCTAACAGTGACATCTCTGTGAACTTGGGACATGCGTGGAGCTGGTGCATAGTATCCTGGCAAAGCATGCATGGGGGCTTAAGGTCTCTCTGGTTTGAACTTGGGGAGATAACATCCATAACTGTATGAGTTGTAAGAACACTAGCCTTGTTTCTCTTTGTGTCTCTAGAACCTTTTTTCTCAGTGTTGTCTGATGAATGAAGTGCGTACAGGGACGTAATTGGATTGCAGGCAATCTCAGCTTCAGTTGACACAAACATTGCAAAGTCCTTGAAACTTGGGAATTCTTGCCTTTCATTTAGGCTTTGTGTGACTTGGCGGTTCCAACGTGAAGCAGCCCAGTCTGGTAGCTTATAGACGAGCTTCTGGTTTTCCTCACAATCGTTTAATATGTCGAGACCCTTAACATGAGGCATGGCATCTTGACAGGAATTCAGAAAATCTGAGAAGTCTCGCAGCCCTTCAGCATCCTTAGGTAGTATCCTAGGCCAATAGGTCGCTTGCACATGTCGTCACTTCCGCCTCGGATTTCTTGTAGTCGCCATGCTGGGTGGCCTCCATTTACGTAGCGATTCGGTCTAACACGTATCTATCACGTTTGTTTTCTGCGTTTAAAATGGTACATTGTTGCTGCATCGTTGGCTGTTCGAACAAAGCCAAGGGGGAAAATGGTCGGTCTTTTTTCCGAATTCCGAAAATAATTAGGAACCAGGGCCTGGAGACAGAGGAGTGCGGACTCCGGAGGGAAGTCGTTACTTTGGGCTCGTGTGTGCAGCGATCACTTTGTGAGCGGTAAGCTTGTTTACCTTTATTTAATGCATGAGGATTAATAACGTTTCGACCGCCCATATATGGGCAAGTTGCTTATGTTTTGGATTCATGAGCAAGCAAGTTCGGTAGTACAAGCTGGCTAGCGGACGTTAGCCGAAAGCTAACATCGAACATTTTCACCCAAGTAGTGCCAGTGCAAAGTGTTTACTGCTGAAATTGGATTGATTAGTCTTGGGCTTTTAATGCCGATAACATGTTTTTTGGTGGCAAAATGTAAACTTGGAAAAAAAAGAGACAGAAGGGGCTGATGCAAGAAAACAGACCCCCGGGGGTGATGCAAGAAAACAGAACCCGGTAGCCTACACATCATGCTAAAGAACTTATTCACGGCCACCCTACTGCGGTAAAATAACCAGTCTTTCCATATTTTATTTGTTTATATATTTGTTTATTTTAACAGGTCGCCCTGCGCCCGTTTTTCTGTCCAATCATCCCGACTGGGCTCCAACATTAAAGTTGGGTCCCAAGTTACAACATCTATGTCTCAGCCCAGTCGGTGCCAAGATATGAACGTGCACAGGAGAGACAAGCAAAGAAAAGACGACTCGAAGTGGCAGAGATTGTTGCAGTTATGCAGCCAGATGGCTCCAGTAACCTGTACCCTCAAGTACTGCTGACATCATTGACTCTGGTATGCCACTCAGAATTCATTACATGATATATTGTATGCATGAGTGAATGTATGTGTTTGTTTGTGTGTGTACACGCACCTTATATTTTAGAGACATTTGGAAGTGTTTATAGAAATAAGTATTTGCCTGTAGCAATGTTCATACATTAAAAAATGCAACAAAATGTGTACATTTCTTTTACACTGACAAAAAAACTATACTAATTTACTATATTAAACCTATTACTGGTACCGTTTTTTTTTGTGATTTTTTTTATTTATTTTTTTCTTTAGGGATCTCATGCCACACCGACTTGATTGCCAATGACATGATGGAAACGAAGGCGAGCATCAAAGCATTGGAGGAGGACAACATGCGACTGTTTGTTTGGCGCTAATAAAGGCAGCGTTTATACAAATTCTATTGTTGGGTTTGTTTACAAAGCTATACATAATACAAATGACAGGATTTGACTCAATGTGCAATATGGTCCCTCTTAAAGTAATGGCATAAATCTCTATTATTTCTAAAAGCACAAAAAATGAAGTGAATAATGATTAGATGTAGTAATTTCAGGGTTAAAAATTGAACTGTTAATTAATGTAGTTTATTTTAGCACAGGTGCCTACCATCCTGAGATGATGGTATGATGTAATGTTGATGGGGTACGCAATGACTTTCATTATGCTATGTGCAGAGGAAAAAGTTGCTCTCTTTTAAATTTGTTTAATGTAAGACAAGTACCAGTACTGTGTTACAGTTTTCCCAATAATCCTTGTTTCACACTTGTCACAAAACCACTGTCCTTTTGGCAGTCTAGATTGGCACACTTCAAGTGATATCATTTGATTTTACAATCTGCTGCAGCACAAAAAACTACTTTATTCCGCATCTTTGAAGTACATGAGCAAGTGGTAGGTGACAGCGGCTGAGCAGGAACACTGGAAGTCCACTGCTGATCTAGTAAATGCTCTCCCGAGCAGTTCAGGTAAGGAGGGGATTTTGGGGGGAAAAAAAACTCTGGCTTTTCCAACTGGCCAAAACGAGCGATCTGGGTGGACTCGCTCAATCACACTTTGTCCACACCACAAAGTCGCAGAAGTCCCGTCCAGTTAAACTCATCTGTGCCTGAATCTGAAAATATTACAAACATTGTAATGAAAATATGAAACATAGAATTAAATAAGAAACTACAAAAAGTAAAGCCATACATACCTGGTAATACTATTGGTGTTGTCGTGACAAGTGATGGGAGTTGTTGCCATCTGGCACCAGACAGAAATTGGGTGTTGTGACAGCCTCCTTAACCGTGAGATCATAAGAAAAGCTGTCAGTATGCTCAGTAGTTACCATGAACACGTTTT
The DNA here is from genome assembly GCF_051991245.1 of Festucalex cinctus. Classification (NCBI taxonomy): domain Eukaryota; kingdom Metazoa; phylum Chordata; class Actinopteri; order Syngnathiformes; family Syngnathidae; genus Festucalex; species Festucalex cinctus. The sequence goes on from NC_135429.1 coordinate 17,333,458, forward strand.
ATTGTACTGGAAACTGAAACTAAAAATACGTCCTCTGAGAGTGGTTAACCTTAACCATTTAGAATAAGTTGATTAAGTAACATGTAACTAGTGAAAGGGTAGCATTAAATTTAATTAAGCCACGGGGAGGCTGTGCAGTTACTTTTTATTCTTATACGCTCTGCCATATTTGCCTGTTATAAAATTATTAGAAAAACCACATCAGGTAAAGCCAGCTGTGCATGTAAACACAATGATAACAGGAAGCCTGAGAACAAATCAACATTTTTGTGTGCAGAATTACCAACACCATGTGGTTTACTTACGTGCAACAGCAACCGTTTCTTCTGATGCGATGTTAAAGTTTACACTCTGTATCCACCCGCTTACAAAATAATTGTAAGCCTCCAGGGATTTGTTGGCGTGTTATGGAGCATGTTGTCAACACGAGGTAGGGAAAGATGTCCAGAGATGTCACATTTGGCCAGCAAGCTTTCTCCGTCAAAAAAAAAAATCACCCTTGGTCAGGACGTAATTAGGATCAATCCCGCCACACAGAGACACCTTCTGCCTGTATCGTTGTTTTTGATCTTCCGGTAAATCGTGAAAATACTGCGAAAATTACATCAGGTTGATAAGCTCTACCGTGTAACTCGCGAGTGTACCTTGTGAACCGGAGGACACCCAATATGGCGCCCGAAGGAAAAACTCCCATGATGCATTACGATGTGCAAGCGACCTATTAGCTAACTTCACTCTAAATGCTCTCTGAATGCTGAATGGCTGGCCAAAACGATGGTTTAACTTATTCCAAGCATCCTGATAAGCGCTATCATCATTTCGGAAGAAGGTTCCATTTAGTACCTGAAGTGCTGGTCCACCAACATATTTCTTTAGGTAGTACAGTTTTTCCGCAGGAGTGATAGCTTTTTGGTCAATGAGAGAAAAGAATGACGCTTTCCATTCTGTGAATTGAATAGGATCACCGTTGAAGACGAATGGCTCGGGAACAGGGAGCTTATTCAAAGCTAAGCTGTCTTGAAAGACCTGAGCAAGAGAGGAAATGTCTGTATGAGAGGTTGTAACAACAGGTAGTGGCGGAACTGCAGATTCAGGCGGCCTTCTGACTTCTTTGTCCTTCTCAGTGCTAGTGCAGTCAAGATCGTCACATTCCATTTCCTTATTGTAAACGTTCAACTTGACCCTGGCTACTAGTACCTCCTTCTCTGCTTGCAGACGATCCAACTCACGCCGTTGTGCCTCTAGAGCTTTCCGTTGTTCCTCTTCTAGCTCTCTTATCACTTTCTTTTGTTTTTCTTCTGCAATCATCATCTCAAATTGTATCTCTTTTGCTGCTAGTTCAGCGGCTGCCTCTGTGCGTTTAGCTGCCATGAATGAAGCCACAGAGTGGTGGTCAGACTGACTGTAATTGGTCAAGGAAGCAGCAGATCCATAAACAGACCTTGCATAGTCACGATGTAGTAGTTCATGGAGGCGGTGCTTCTCTTGGTCCTCATTGAAATCCTCTTCATCGTATGTTGCTCTACTGTAAGAAATGGTGATGATTTCTGTAGTAACTGATTCGCACGTATCAACTCGTCTTCTCAACTCAGTGGATGGTGTGGAGAGATCTCGAATTTCAAAGTATATATACATTATATCATCTTTGGCTTTCTTAAGTTCTTCAATTAGAGTCCAGAGCTCATCATCTTTCATATATGACTTCAGTTCATCTCTTGCTCTGCGTATCTTTAGCTTCCATTTCTCATACATGGAGAGCAGCCTTTTCTCCTTTTTCTTAGCTTCTTCCATTTGTAGTACAAGCATTTTCTCCGTAGGGATCCGTGCACGTTCAGATCGCCGAGGACCAGCAGATGAGCCATCAAGTTCACCTGGTTTATCAGACTGTCCTTCTTTTCTCATTTCCTTTGGTTCCTTTAAGTGTGTTCCCTCTGGTGCACCTGCAGCAGCATGGGGTTCACCCTGGAGAACTGGAACTTTAGGTTGGGAGGCATCCATCTGCTCTGTTTCCTTAACGTTACCTAACTTTGACATTACTGATATAATTTCTGAATTATTAAATCAAAAGAAAGATGCAGAACTGACTAACCTTACAATAAAGAGCATTAACTTATTCTAAACGTGAGCCTATATAAAGCACAGCTTTCAAATAACTGTTAATGTTCAAGCACAAACCACAGAATATGAAAATCTAAGTAACAAATTGGTCACACACACAAATTGGTAACTCGACAGGCAGGAATGTGAAGGTAAATACCATTTTCAATTTGAAATGCCAAATTACATTGAGTCAAATGAGAACAATGACCTTAAATAAAGAGTCTTCAAAACCATCCGTTATATACAAAAATATCAAAAGTCTCTCTACTTTGATGTAGATTTGAAGATGTGTAAATGTTCAATATTCCAGTTGAAGAGGCTGTTCACGTGTTGTTCATCTTACCCGTAGTTTGGCATCAATGTCTGTGAGTGTGACTGTACGTAACCGTTGCGTGGAGTTGATGAGAATGTTGCCCAAGTTGGCGAAGTGGGTCATCCGTTGATATGCTGAGTTACGCGCTGCTTGATGACTCTGGGTTGGGAGCACGTGGTGACGATTCAGCAGCAGCGCCAGGCGTAGAGATGTAGATCCTCCATCATAGCCAGCCGTGGAAGCAACAAGTCATCAGCTCAGTGTGGATAAAGCTCTTACTGTAGCAAACCCAGCCAGAAAATGGTGAAGCGTACTGGTGTTCCTTAAAGTTGTCTATTCCTTCCTTGTTCTGTTCTTTGACACACCGTAAGAGCTATACAGTAAACAAACAAATAAACATAAATAACAGTCCTTAGATATAACTTCAACACACTTTTAGTTGTACAAATGAAAAGTTAGCAAAAACAAAAGACTACTAGCATAAATCAACCACATAGGAGAAGCTGTCGTTAGCTTCAGTTCAATAGAAAATAACAACAAAAACAGCTCCTTTTCACATCATGAAAAATTACAATAAGCAAAACAAAATACCTTGTCCCCATTCCAGCTAGGTGCTTAGACAAAACGATGTAAATTGGCGATTCAGTCATCAACATGTTGAATCACGGTCCTCTTTTTTCTTTCTTTCTAGCGTCTTCTGTTACGTGTAAAGAGACCTCTAGTGGATAACACTTCCTACACTACCGGAAGTGCACCAAAATAAAAGCACGTCACATAGAAAATATCCAAAGCTTGTCAAATAAAAGTCTTATGAGTTCGTTACAGGCGGGGTGAGGGATTTGTACCGGGTGCTCACTATATTTTAACAAGTTTAAAAAAAATATATATAACAAGTTAAAAAATAAATTAAAAATTGGACAGGTATGTACTGCTGCTTTGATTAATCATGTAATTTATACATGTAATTAAGGCAAGTTGTAAAATGTCTGAAGTCCTCTTGTTTTATGTTTAATTCATTTAACACACCATAAATCATGCTGTTTCTTACTTAGTACTGTTTCAAATGTTCTCCAATTTTGATACTGTACATGTATAGTATCGTATGCCGAGAAACATTTCTTCGGCCTCGCGACCTCAAAATTCTTGGCTTATCGGCTATCCAGTCATATATATAGATCAGTGGGCAGGTCACGTGATTGTCTTTTCGAGAAAATGTTGATCAAACAGCTCTTCTACTGTCGGCCAATCATGTAATTTCTACATGTAATTAAGGCAAGTTGTAAAATGTCTGAAGTCCTCTTGTTTTATGTTTAATTCATTTAACACACCATAAATCATGCTGTTTCTTACTTAGTACTGTTTCAAATGTTCTCCAATTTTGATACTGTACATGTATAGTATCGTATGCCGAGAAACATTTCTTCGGCCTCGCGACCTCAAAATTCTTGGCTTATCGGCTATCCAGTCATATATATAGATCAGTGGGCAGGTCACGTGATTGTCTTTTCGAGAAAATGTTGATCAAACAGCTCTTCTACTGTCGGCCACAGCATTAAACCAACAATCGATTGCTCTTGCAAATTGATATTTTTTTCATAGTTAAAAATAATAATAATAATTCCCTCAGGCATCAAGTACAACATCAAGAGGTAAGTTTATCGCAGCATTCTATTGGTCCCACGTGAACCACGTGACACAAAACATACAACACACAAAGATCTGAAAGCATTCGATTGATGCAGGTTGAAAAAAAACAGTTTACGGAACTTCATTATTATCTGAGTATAGTTGTTTGGCGTGTCGGCATGTGACCATTATGATGAGGCGATGTGAGCAACCGTAACTTAAGGTTGTAGTCTCTGGAATTAAGACCTCGCCCCTTTCACTGTGTTGGTATCGCTTCTCGGCCTTTTGGCTAAGATCAAGTGTAGTATCTGTTCTTATCAGTTTAATATCTGATACGTCCCCTATTCGGGGATCATATATTAAATTGTTTTTTGGAACATGGAGATGGAAGAGGGGCTTGCTCCGTCCTCTCCACGCATGGACCTGGTATTGCAGTACTTCCAGGAACCGTGCACCCCCTGGCAAGGTCGATGTAAAAACATTTATCGTTTGTTTAACCCACCAGTCTTATCTCCATCATTTTAGCGTCTGTATGTACGTTGTGCACGCGGAGCCCACTTCTATGGCCTTCCCCGTGCCTGCGTGGGTCTTCTCCGGGTACTCCGGTCTCCTCCCACATTCCAAAGACATGCACGGCAGGTTAATTGGGCGCTCCCAATTGTCCCTAAGCGTGCTTGTGAGCAGTGTTGGGAATAACGAAGTTTAAATATAACGGCGTTAGAAACTGCGTTGCTTTTTCACTAACAGAGCAATCAAATTAATTACTGTTCCTATCGTTACAACGCCGTTAGCGTTACTGATAATGTAAAGTGCCGCATTACAAAAATGTGGTTTCAGGAAGCGCCGCGGTGTCAAGCTTTCGCCCAGCTGACAGACAGCTCCACATCAGTGGGGGTGGGGGAGGGGAAGTTATGTTTATTGTTTTGATGTAGTCGGGTAATTTGTCTGTTTTATTCCAATTCGAAACGTTGCATGTTTTACCGTGTGAATGGGCGCAGTTTAATGTTATGTTAATTATCAAATTGCTTGTGTATGACGACGCGTTGTAGCTGCCTGCCTTCAATTTATTTTCCTGTAAATATCTCCACTTTCTGTTCATTACTCTCAATTTAAATTAGTCTTAAATGATGCACATTGACTGAGATGTTTCATCTTCCCAATATTAAATCCATATTGAGTTTTATAAGATTTTTAAACTGTCAATGTCTGCTTCACAAATTGATTTTTTTTACACTCACGTCTCCAGTAGGTGTCGCTCCACACTGGCTCTCGCTACTCATCGTTTCCTACATAGGTGGATGATGATAATAATCATCATCCACTGACGACAACCATAAGTGAATGATCTTTTAACTCCTACGTTAGTATTGGGGAGGCTATTATGCTGGCTCATGGAAGGTGTATACACTACACAGGATGGTGTATCGATCAGAATACAGGAGAATGCGTTATTCTGATATTTCAGACTCTGTTTCACCTGTTTCATCTACATCCATTTCACCTGTTGCTTCAACCCGCTTGTCTCGACCTCATTGTCTCCACCTGTACCCTCATCTCCTGAATAACCAGTAAAGAATCAACAAACCACCATAACGCATTCTCCTGTATTCTGATCGATGTTGATTTCAACAGGTGAAATGGATGTAGATGAAACAGGTGAAACAGAGTCTGAAATATCAGAATAACAATAATAAGGGGATGCACAATATTTAGATGTCACACAAATTATACAATGACATAATAAGTATTTATATGCCTTAGAAACTCCATAAAGGACAAACACAAAGAAAACATTGCCCACGCAATAGGTATTATATTTATACTGCTCAAAATGACCTACTACAGTCATTTAGAATTCACTTGAATGCACGTAAATGTTTTACTGGTCTATGGGGACCTCTAGCGGCCACCAAGAACAGTAAAATAGCCAGTTGGTAATGGCGACTGTTACAGAGCTGTAGCGTCCCGCGGTTCACTTCTAAACTCCGTATATAGCCATCGAAACTAGCATACAAGTTGGAAATACACATAAACAATGCAACAATAAACATTTCTGACTTACTTTGTGGTCATGAACTCTGTCAAACGAAACTACGTACAACGTGATCAATCCGACTGCTACAGCACCGCTGTAGCCACCTGCTCTCTACTGAACTGAACTGCGCATGCACGCCCGACACATCGTCATACGTAATCGCGTAGTCACATGCCATGGGGAGGCACAACAATACAAACAAAGTTCTGATTCATGTAAATAAACACTCAACAATAATACACTATTTCTAGGAGCCTTTTGTACAGTTAGCGTGAATTGAAGTATAAAGTTCCCTCCAAAAACCCGCTTCATCGCCCAGCCAGGAAAATCACATCATGCATTGGAGAATAATTATTAAACAATATAACATGGGACTTTCTGCTGTTAGCTGGGCTAATTGTTACGACCAGCAGACAGTGATGAGGACTTACTTTATTCTTCAGAAACGTCCTTGTATTCCGATGCGTGTGTATTGTGGTTCACAATTTCACGTGTTAGGAAACCGTCACTTCACATAGTGTGCGCGTGAATGACAATCGCGCTGGCGTCGTATCCAACTCATACTTACCTGGCAGGGGGCGATACCATGATCAAGAAGGTGGTTCCCCCAGGGTGAGGCTCAGTCATTGCACTCCGGTTGTGCTGACCTCTGCCAATTCCCCAAATGTGGGAATCTCGACTGCATAATTTGTGGTAGTGGGGGACTGCGTTCGCGCTATCCCCTGATAAATTTGTTTAAAAAAAATAGGGAAGCTAATTTTGGTGCTGGACTTCTGACACTGACCCAAAACTCCGGTAACTTGAGACCAGCGGAGTTCGCCATGTCGCTCAATTCGATCAAATTCTCAGCCTCGGAAACGTCAACGAGGCGGATGTCGGGGTCACCAATGTAGCGAGCAGTGACGGGAGTCGGAGGCAGAGTGTTGAAGTCCGGAGCCAAAGACCGGCGGTTTATTGATATCAGCTTCTCATCGTTTAACAGCAACAACAACTCACTCTGCGCGAGGCTCACAGACCTACCAACATTTTGTTCTTTTATCCTTTCATCCCAACAAACTCCCCCTTCGTCCCAACGTTCCGTGGGTGAATTATGTTCTAATCACTACAAAATATTCTGCAGCCTTATATACAAGACAGTTACACCACTGACCTGGATATATGACTTGATAGCCGATAGCCCATCCACGCCAATGCAAGCCGTTGAAGTCACAGGGCGGCCATCTTGTTACTGCCATCTCGCGAGAAGACAACTGTAAACTACACGGTATTCGTACAGATGAGATACATACAGCTCGTAGAGACCGGAGGCGGGGTGAGGGATTTGTACCGGGTGGTCACTATATTTTAACAAGTTTAAAAAATATATATATAACAAGTTAAAAAATAAATTAAAAATTGGACAGGTATGTACTGCTGCTTTGATTAATCATGTAATTTCTACATGTAATTAAGGCAAGTTGTAAAATGTCTGAAGTCCTCTTGTTTTATGTTTAATTCATTTAACACACCATAAATCATGCTGTTTCTTACTTAGTACTGTTTCAAATGTTCTCCAATTTTGATACTGTACATGTATAGTATCGTATGCCGAGAAACATTTCTTCGGCCTCGCGACCTCAAAATTCTTGGCTTATCGGCTATCCAGTCATATATATAGATCAGTGGGCAGGTCACGTGATTGTCTTTTCGAGAAAATGTTGATCAAACAGCTCTTCTACTGTCGGCCACAGCATTAAACCAACAATCGATTGCTCTTGCAAATTGATATTTTTTTCATAGTTAAAAATAATAATAATAATTCCCTCAGGCATCAAGTACAACATCAAGAGGTAAGTTTATCGCAGCATTCTATTGGTCCCACGTGAACCACGTGACACAAAACATACAACACACAAAGATCTGAAAGCATTCGATTGATGCAGGTTGAAAAAAAAACAGTTTACGGAACTTCATTATTATCTGAGTATAGTTGTTTGGCGTGTCGGCATGTGACCATTATGATGAGGCGATGTGAGCAACCGTAACTTAAGGTTGTAGTCTCTGGAATTAAGACCTCGCCCCTTTCACTGTGTTGGTATCGCTTCTCGGCCTTTTGGCTAAGATCAAGTGTAGTATCTGTTCTTATCAGTTTAATATCTGATACGTCCCCTATTCGGGGATCATATATTAAATTGTTTTTTGGAACATGGAGATGGAAGAGGGGCTTGCTCCGTCCTCTCCACGCATGGACCTGGTATTGCAGTACTTCCAGGAACCGTGCACCCCCTGGCAAGGTCGATGTAAAAACATTTATCGTTTGTTTAACCCACCAGTCTTATCTCCATCATTTTAGCGTCTGTATGTACGTTGTGCACGCGGAGCCCACTTCTATGGCCTTCCCCGTGCCTGCGTGGGTCTTCTCCGGGTACTCCGGTCTCCTCCCACATTCCAAAGACATGCACGGCAGGTTAATTGGGCGCTCCCAATTGTCCCTAAGCGTGCTTGTGAGCAGTGTTGGGAATAACGAAGTTTAAATATAACGGCGTTAGAAACTGCGTTGCTTTTTCACTAACAGAGCAATCAAATTAATTACTGTTCCTATCGTTACAACGCCGTTAGCGTTACTGATAATGTAAAGTGCCGCATTACAAAAATGTGGTTTCAGGAAGCGCCGCGGTGTCAAGCTTTCGCCCAGCTGACAGACAGCTCCACATCAGTGGGGGTGGGGGAGGGGAAGTTATGTTTATTGTTTTGATGTAGTCGGGTAATTTGTCTGTTTTATTCCAATTCGAAACGTTGCATGTTTTACCGTGTGAATGGGCGCAGTTTAATGTTATGTTAATTATCAAATTGCTTGTGTATGACGACGCGTTGTAGCTGCCTGCCTTCAATTTATTTTCCTGTAAATATCTCCACTTTCTGTTCATTACTCTCAATTTAAATTAGTCTTAAATGATGCACATTGACTGAGATGTTTCATCTTCCCAATATTAAATCCATATTGAGTTTTATAAGATTTTTAAACTGTCAATGTCTGCTTCACAAATTGATTTTTTTTACACTCACGTCTCCAGTAGGTGTCGCTCCACACTGGCTCTCGCGACTCATCGTTTCCTACATAGGTGGATGATGATAATAATCATCATCCACTGACGACAACCATAAGTGAATGATCTTTTAACTCCTACGTTAGTATTGGGGAGGCTATTATGCTGGCTCATGGAAGGTGTATACACTACACAGGATGGTGTATCGATCAGAATACAGGAGAATGCGTTATTCTGATATTTCAGACTCTGTTTCACCTGTTTCATCTACATCCATTTCACCTGTTGCTTCAACCCGCTTGTCTCGACCTCATTGTCTCCACCTGTACCCTCATCTCCTGAATAACCAGTAAAGAATCAACAAACCACCATAACGCATTCTCCTGTATTCTGATCGATGTTGATTTCAACAGGTGAAATGGATGTAGATGAAACAGGTGAAACAGAGTCTGAAATATCAGAATAACAATAATAAGGGGATGCACAATATTTAGATGTCACACAAATTATACAATGACATAATAAGTATTTATATGCCTTAGAAACTCCATAAAGGACAAACACAAAGAAAACATTGCACACGCAATAGGTATTATATTTATACTGCTCAAAATGACCTACTACAGTCATTTAGAATTCACTTGAATGCACGTAAATGTTTTACTGGTCTATGGGGACCTCTAGCGGCCACCAAGAACAGTAAAATAGCCAGTTGGTAATGGCGACTGTTACAGAGCTGTAGCGTCCCGCGGTTCACTTCTAAACTCCGTATATAGCCATCGAAACTAGCATACAAGTTGGAAATACACATAAACAATGCAACAATAAACATTTCTGACTTACTTTGTGGTCATGAACTCTGTCAAACGAAACTACGTACAACGTGATCAATCCGACTGCTACAGCACCGCTGTAGCCACCTGCTCTCTACTGAACTGAACTGCGCATGCACGCCCGACACATCGTCATACGTAATCGCGTAGTCACATGCCATGGGGAGGCACAACAATACAAACAAAGTTCTGATTCATGTAAATAAACACTCAACAATAATACACTATTTCTAGGAGCCTTTTGTACAGTTAGCGTGAATTGAAGTATAAAGTTCCCTCCAAAAACCCGCTTCATCGCCCAGCCAGGAAAATCACATCATGCATTGGAGAGTAATTATTAAACAATATAACATGGGACTTTCTGCTGTTAGCTGGGCTAATTGTTACGACCAGCAGACAGTGATGAGGACTTACTTTATTCTTCAGAAACGTCCTTGTATTCCGATGCGTGTGTATTGTGGTTCACAAGTTCACGTGTTAGGAAACCGTCACTTCACATAGTGTGCGCGTGAATGACAATCGCGCTGGCGTCGTATCCAACTCATACTTACCTGGCAGGGGGCGATACCATGATCAAGAAGGTGGTTCCCCCAGGGTGAGGCTCAGCCATTGCACTCCGGTTGTGCTGACCCCTGCGAATTCCCCAAATGTGGGAATCTCGACTGCATAATTTGTGGTAGTGGGGGACTGCGTTCGCGCTATCCCCTGATAAATTTGTTCAAAAAAAATAGGGAAGCTAATTTTGGTGCTGGACTTCTGACACTGACCCAAAACTCCGGTAACTTGAGACCAGCGGAGTTCGCCATGTCGCTCAATTCGATCAAATTCTCAGCCTCGGAAACGTCAACGAGGCGGATGTCGGGGTCACCAATGTAGCGAGCAGTGACGGGAGTCGGAGGCAGAGTGTTGAAGTCCGGAGCCAAAGACCGGCGGTTTATTGATATCAGCTTCTCATCGTTTAACAGCAACAACAACTCACTCTGCGCGAGGCTCACAGACCTACCAACATTTTGTTCTTTTATCCTTTCATCCTTTCATCCCAACAAACTCCCCCTTCGTCCCAACGTTCCGTGGGTGAATTATGTTCTAATCACTACAAAATATTCTGCAGCCTTATATACAAGACAGTTACACCACTGACCTGGATATATGACTTGATAGCCGATAGCCCATCCACGCCAATGCAAGCCGTTGAAGTCACAGGGCGGCCATCTTGTTACTGCCATCTCGCGAGAAGACAACTGTAAACTACACGGTATTCGTACAGATGAGATACGTACAGCTCGTAGAGACCGGAGGCGGGGTGAGGGATTTGTACCGGGTGCTCACTATATTTTAACAAGTTTAAAAAAATATATATATAACAAGTTAAAAAATAAATTAAAAATTGGACAGGTATGTACTGCTGCTTTGATTAATCATGTAATTTATACATGTAATTAAGGCAAGTTGTAAAATGTCTGAAGTCCTCTTGTTTTATGTTTAATTCATTTAACACACCATAAATCATGCTGTTTCTTACTTAGTACTGTTTCAAATGTTCTCCAATTTTGATACTGTACATGTATAGTATCGTATGCCGAGAAACATTTCTTCGGCCGCGCGACCTCAAAATTATTGGCTTATCGGCTATCCAGTCATATATATAGATCAGTGGGCAGGTCACGTGATTGTCTTTTCGAGAAAATGTTGATCAAACAGCTCTTCTACTGTCGGCCACAGCATTAAACCAACAATCGATTGCTCTTGCAAATTGATATTTTTTTCATAGTTAAAAATAATAATAATAATTCCCTCAGGCATCAAGTACAACATCAAGAGGTAAGTTTATCGCAGCATTCTATTGGTCCCACGTGAACCACGTGACACAAAACATACAACACACAAAGATCTGAAAGCATTCGATTGATGCAGGTTGAAAAAAAAACAGTTTACGGAACTTCATTATTATCTGAGTATAGTTGTTTGGCGTGTCGGCATGTGACCATTATGATGAGGCGATGTGAGCAACCGTAACTTAAGGTTGTAGTCTCTGGAATTAAGACCTCGCCCCTTTCACTGTGTTGGTATCGCTTCTCGGCCTTTTGGCTAAGATCAAGTGTAGTATCTGTTCTTATCAGTTTAATATCTGATACGTCCCCTATTCGGGGTTCATATATTAAATTGTTTTTTGGAACATGGAGATGGAAGAGGGGCTTGCTCCGTCCTCTCCACGCATGGACCTGGTATTGCAGTACTTCCAGGAACCGTGCACCCCCTGGCAAGGTCGATGTAAAAACATTTATCGTTTGTTTAACCCACCAGTCTTATCTCCATCATTTTAGCGTCTGTATGTACGTTGTGCACGCGGAGCCCACTTCTATGGCCTTCCCCGTGCCTGCGTGGGTCTTCTCCGGGTACTCCGGTCTCCTCCCACATTCCAAAGACATGCACGGCAGGTTAATTGGGCGCTCCCAATTGTCCCTAAGCGTGCTTGTGAGCAGTGTTGGGAATAACGAAGTTTAAATATAACGGCGTTAGAAACTGCGTTGCTTTTTCACTAACAGAGCAATCAAATTAATTACTGTTCCTATCGTTACAACGCCGTTAGCGTTACTGATAATGTAAAGTGCCGCATTACAAAAATGTGGTTTCAGGAAGCGCCGCGGTGTCAAGCTTTCGCCCAGCTGACAGACAGCTCCACATCAGTGGGGGTGGGGGAGGGGAAGTTATGTTTATTGTTTTGATGTAGTCGGGTAATTTGTCTGTTTTATTCCAATTCGAAACGTTGCATGTTTTACCGTGTGAATGGGCGCAGTTTAATGTTATGTTAATTATCAAATTGCTTGTGTATGACGACGCGTTGTAGCTGCCTGCCTTCAATTTATTTTCCTGTAAATATCTCCACTTTCTGTTCATTACTCTCAATTTAAATTAGTCTTAAATGATGCACATTGACTGAGATGTTTCATCTTCCCAATATTAAATCCATATTGAGTTTTATAAGATTTTTAAACTGTCAATGTCTGCTTCACAAATTGATTTTTTTTACACTCACGTCTCCAGTAGGTGTCGCTCCACACTGGCTCTCGCTACTCATCGTTTCCTACATAGGTGGATGATGATAATAATCATCATCCACTGACGACAACCATAAGTGAATGATCTTTTAACTCCTACGTTAGTATTGGGGAGGCTATTATGCTGGCTCATGGAAGGTGTATACACTACACAGGATGGTGTATCGATCAGAATACAGGAGAATGCGTTATTCTGATATTTCAGACTCTGTTTCACCTGTTTCATCTACATCCATTTCACCTGTTGCTTCAACCCGCTTGTCTCGACCTCATTGTCTCCACCTGTACCCTCATCTCCTGAATAACCAGTAAAGAATCAACAAACCACCATAACGCATTCTCCTGTATTCTGATCGATGTTGATTTCAACAGGTGAAATGGATGTAGATGAAACAGGTGAAACAGAGTCTGAAATATCAGAATAACAATAATAAGGGGATGCACAATATTTAGATGTCACACAAATTATACAATGACATAATAAGTATTTATATGCCTTAGAAACTCCATAAAGGACAAACACAAAGAAAACATTGCCCACGCAATAGGTATTATATTTATACTGCTCAAAATGACCTACTACAGTCATTTAGAATTCACTTGAATGCACGTAAATGTTTTACTGGTCTATGGGGACCTCTAGCGGCCACCAAGAACAGTAAAATAGCCAGTTGGTAATGGCGACTGTTACAGAGCTGTAGCGTCCCGCGGTTCACTTCTAAACTCCGTATATAGCCATCGAAACTAGCATACAAGTTGGAAATACACATAAACAATGCAACAATAAACATTTCTGACTTACTTTGTGGTCATGAACTCTGTCAAACGAAACTACGTACAACGTGATCAATCCGACTGCTACAGCACCGCTGTAGCCACCTGCTCTCTACTGAACTGAACTGCGCATGCACGCCCGACACATCGTCATACGTAATCGCGTAGTCACATGCCATGGGGAGGCACAACAATACAAACAAAGTTCTGATTCATGTAAATAAACACTCAACAATAATACACTATTTCTAGGAGCCTTTTGTACAGTTAGCGTGAATTGAAGTATAAAGTTCCCTCCAAAAACCCGCTTCATCGCCCAGCCAGGAAAATCACATCATGCATTGGAGAGTAATTATTAAACAATATAACATGGGACTTTCTGCTGTTAGCTGGGCTAATTGTTACGACCAGCAGACAGTGATGAGGACTTACTTTATTCTTCAGAAACGTCCTTGTATTCCGATGCGTGTGTATTGTGGTTCACAAGTTCACGTGTTAGGAAACCGTCACTTCACATAGTGTGCGCGTGAATGACAATCGCGCTGGCGTCGTATCCAACTCATACTTACCTGGCAGGGGGCGATACCATGATCAAGAAGGTGGTTCCCCCAGGGTGAGGCTCAGCCATTGCACTCCGGTTGTGCTGACCCCTGCGAATTCCCCAAATGTGGGAATCTCGACTGCATAATTTGTGGTAGTGGGGGACTGCGTTCGCGCTATCCCCTGATAAATTTGTTCAAAAAAAATAGGGAAGCTAATTTTGGTGCTGGACTTCTGACACTGACCCAAAACTCCGGTAACTTGAGACCAGCGGAGTTCGCCATGTCGCTCAATTCGATCAAATTCTCAGCCTCGGAAACGTCAACGAGGCGGATGTCGGGGTCACCAATGTAGCGAGCAGTGACGGGAGTCGGAGGCAGAGTGTTGAAGTCCGGAGCCAAAGACCGGCGGTTTATTGATATCAGCTTCTCATCGTTTAACAGCAACAACAACTCACTCTGCGCGAGGCTCACAGACCTACCAACATTTTGTTCTTTTATCCTTTCATCCTTTCATCCCAACAAACTCCCCCTTCGTCCCAACGTTCCGTGGGTGAATTATGTTCTAATCACTACAAAATATTCTGCAGCCTTATATACAAGACAGTTACACCACTGACCTGGATATATGACTTGATAGCCGATAGCCCATCCACGCCAATGCAAGCCGTTGAAGTCACAGGGCGGCCATCTTGTTACTGCCATCTCGCGAGAAGACAACTGTAAACTACACGGTATTCGTACAGATGAGATACATACAGCTCGTAGAGACCGGAGGCGGGGTGAGGGATTTGTACCGGGTGCTCACTATATTTTAACAAGTTTAAAAAATATATATATAACAAGTTAAAAAATAAATTAAAAATTGGACAGGTATGTACTGCTGCTTTGATTAATCATGTAATTTCTACATGTAATTAAGGCAAGTTGTAAAATGTCTGAAGTCCTCTTGTTTTATGTTTAATTCATTTAACACACCATAAATCATGCTGTTTCTTACTTAGTACTGTTTCAAATGTTCTCCAATTTTGATACTGTACATGTATAGTATCGTATGCCGAGAAACATTTCTTCGGCCTCGCGACCTCAAAATTCTTGGCTTATCGGCTATCCAGTCATATATATAGATCAGTGGGCAGGTCACGTGATTGTCTTTTCGAGAAAATGTTGATCAAACAGCTCTTCTACTGTCGGCCACAGCATTAAACCAACAATCGATTGCTCTTGCAAATTGATATTTTTTTCATAGTTAAAAATAATAATAATAATTCCCTCAGGCATCAAGTACAACATCAAGAGGTAAGTTTATCGCAGCATTCTATTGGTCCCACGTGAACCACGTGACACAAAACATACAACACACAAAGATCTGAAAGCATTCGATTGATGCAGGTTGAAAAAAAAACAGTTTACGGAACTTCATTATTATCTGAGTATAGTTGTTTGGCGTGTCGGCATGTGACCATTATGATGAGGCGATGTGAGCAACCGTAACTTAAGGTTGTAGTCTCTGGAATTAAGACCTCGCCCCTTTCACTGTGTTGGTATCGCTTCTCGGCCTTTTGGCTAAGATCAAGTGTAGTATCTGTTCTTATCAGTTTAATATCTGATACGTCCCCTATTCGGGGATCATATATTAAATTGTTTTTTGGAACATGGAGATGGAAGAGGGGCTTGCTCCGTCCTCTCCACGAATGGACCTGGTATTGCAGTACTTCCAGGAACCGTGCACCCCCTGGCAAGGTCGATGTAAAAACATTTATCGTTTGTTTAACCCACCAGTCTTATCTCCATCATTTTAGCGTCTGTATGTACGTTGTGCACGCGGAGCCCACTTCTATGGCCTTCCCCGTGCCTGCGTGGGTCTTCTCCGGGTACTCCGGTCTCCTCCCACATTCCAAAGACATGCACGGCAGGTTAATTGGGCGCTCCCAATTGTCCCTAAGCGTGCTTGTGAGCAGTGTTGGGAATAACGAAGTTTAAATATAACGGCGTTAGAAACTGCGTTGCTTTTTCACTAACAGAGCAATCAAATTAATTACTGTTCCTATCGTTACAACGCCGTTAGCGTTACTGATAATGTAAAGTGCCGCATTACAAAAATGTGGTTTCAGGAAGCGCCGCGGTGTCAAGCTTTCGCCCAGCTGACAGACAGCTCCACATCAGTGGGGGTGGGGGAGGGGAAGTTATGTTTATTGTTTTGATGTAGTCGGGTAATTTGTCTGTTTTATTCCAATTCGAAACGTTGCATGTTTTACCGTGTGAATGGGCGCAGTTTAATGTTATGTTAATTATCAAATTGCTTGTGTATGACGACGCGTTGTAGCTGCCTGCCTTCAATTTATTTTCCTGTAAATATCTCCACTTTCTGTTCATTACTCTCAATTTAAATTAGTCTTAAATGATGCACATTGACTGAGATGTTTCATCTTCCCAATATTAAATCCATATTGAGTTTTATAAGATTTTTAAACTGTCAATGTCTGCTTCACAAATTGATTTTTTTTACACTCACGTCTCCAGTAGGTGTCGCTCCACACTGGCTCTCGCTACTCATCGTTTCCTACATAGGTGGATGATGATAATAATCATCATCCACTAACGACAACCATAAGTGAATGATCTTTTAACTCCTACGTTAGTATTGGGGAGGCTATTATGCTGGCTCATGGAAGGTGTATACACTACACAGGATGGTGTATCGATCAGAATACAGGAGAATGCGTTATTCTGATATTTCAGACTCTGTTTCACCTGTTTCATCTACATCCATTTCACCTGTTGCTTCAACCCGCTTGTCTCGACCTCATTGTCTCCACCTGTACCCTCATCTCCTGAATAACCAGTAAAGAATCAACAAACCACCATAACGCATTCTCCTGTATTCTGATCGATGTTGATTTCAACAGGTGAAATGGATGTAGATGAAACAGGTGAAACAGAGTCTGAAATATCAGAATAACAATAATAAGGGGATGCACAATATTTAGATGTCACACAAATTATACAATGACATAATAAGTATTTATATGCCTTAGAAACTCCATAAAGGACAAACACAAAGAAAACATTGCCCACGCAATAGGTATTATATTTATACTGCTCAAAATGACCTACTACAGTCATTTAGAATTCACTTGAATGCACGTAAATGTTTTACTGGTCTATGGGGACCTCTAGCGGCCACCAAGAACAGTAAAATAGCCAGTTGGTAATGGCGACTGTTACAGAGCTGTAGCGTCCCGCGGTTCACTTCTAAACTCCGTATATAGCCATCGAAACTAGCATACAAGTTGGAAATACACATAAACAATGCAACAATAAACATTTCTGACTTACTTTGTGGTCATGAACTCTGTCAAACGAAACTACGTACAACGTGATCAATCCGACTGCTACAGCACCGCTGTAGCCACCTGCTCTCTACTGAACTGAACTGCGCATGCACGCCCGACACATCGTCATACGTAATCGCGTAGTCACATGCCATGGGGAGGCACAACAATACAAACAAAGTTCTGATTCATGTAAATAAACACTCAACAATAATACACTATTTCTAGGAGCCTTTTGTACAGTTAGCGTGAATTGAAGTATAAAGTTCCCTCCAAAAACCCGCTTCATCGCCCAGCCAGGAAAATCACATCATGCATTGGAGAGTAATTATTAAACAATATAACATGGGACTTTCTGCTGTTAGCTGGGCTAATTGTTACGACCAGCAGACAGTGATGAGGACTTACTTTATTCTTCAGAAACGTCCTTGTATTCCGATGCGTGTGTATTGTGGTTCACAAGTTCACGTGTTAGGAAACCGTCACTTCACATAGTGTGCGCGTGAATGACAATCGCGCTGGCGTCGTATCCAACTCATACTTACCTGGCAGGGGGCGATACCATGATCAAGAAGGTGGTTCCCCCAGGGTGAGACTCAGCCATTGCACTCCGGTTGTGCTGACCCCTGCGAATTCCCCAAATGTGGGAATCTCGACTGCATAATTTGTGGTAGTGGGGGACTGCGTTCGCGCTATCCCCTGATAAATTTGTTCAAAAAAAATAGGGAAGCTAATTTTGGTGCTGGACTTCTGACACTGACCCAAAACTCCGGTAACTTGAGACCAGCGGAGTTCGCCATGTCGCTCAATTCGATCAAATTCTCAGCCTCGGAAACGTCAACGAGGCGGATGTCGGGGTCACCAATGTAGCGAGCAGTGACGGGAGTCGGAGGCAGAGTGTTGAAGTCCGGAGCCAAAGACCGGCGGTTTATTGATATCAGCTTCTCATCGTTTAACAGCAACAACAACTCACTCTGCGCGAGGCTCACAGACCTACCAACATTTTGTTCTTTTATCCTTTCATCCTTTCATCCCAACAAACTCCCCCTTCGTCCCAACGTTCCGTGGGTGAATTATGTTCTAATCACTACAAAATATTCTGCAGCCTTATATACAAGACAGTTACACCACTGACCTGGATATATGACTTGATAGCCGATAGCCCATCCACGCCAATGCAAGCCGTTGAAGTCACAGGGCGGCCATCTTGTTACTGCCATCTCGCGAGAAGACAACTGTAAACTACACGGTATTCGTACAGATGAGATACATACAGCTCGTAGAGACCGGAGGCGGGGTGAGGGATTTGTACCGGGTGCTCACTATATTTTAACAAGTTTAAAAAATATATATATAACAAGTTAAAAAATAAATTAAAAATTGGACAGGTATGTACTGCTGCTTTGATTAATCATGTAATTTCTACATGTAATTAAGGCAAGTTGTAAAATGTCTGAAGTCCTCTTGTTTTATGTTTAATTCATTTAACACACCATAAATCATGCTGTTTCTTACTTAGTACTGTTTCAAATGTTCTCCAATTTTGATACTGTACATGTATAGTATCGTATGCCGAGAAACATTTCTTCGGCCTCGCGACCTCAAAATTCTTGGCTTATCGGCTATCCAGTCATATATATAGATCAGTGGGCAGGTCACGTGATTGTCTTTTCGAGAAAATGTTGATCAAACAGCTCTTCTACTGTCGGCCACAGCATTAAACCAACAATCGATTGCTCTTGCAAATTGATATTTTTTTCATAGTTAAAAATAATAATAATAATTCCCTCAGGCATCAAGTACAACATCAAGAGGTAAGTTTATCGCAGCATTCTATTGGTCCCACGTGAACCACGTGACACAAAACATACAACACACAAAGATCTGAAAGCATTCGATTGATGCAGGTTGAAAAAAAAACAGTTTACGGAACTTCATTATTATCTGAGTATAGTTGTTTGGCGTGTCGGCATGTGACCATTATGATGAGGCGATGTGAGCAACCGTAACTTAAGGTTGTAGTCTCTGGAATTAAGACCTCGCCCCTTTCACTGTGTTGGTATCGCTTCTCGGCCTTTTGGCTAAGATCAAGTGTAGTATCTGTTCTTATCAGTTTAATATCTGATACGTCCCCTATTCGGGGATCATATATTAAATTGTTTTTTGGAACATGGAGATGGAAGAGGGGCTTGCTCCGTCCTCTCCACGAATGGACCTGGTATTGCAGTACTTCCAGGAACCGTGCACCCCCTGGCAAGGTCGATGTAAAAACATTTATCGTTTGTTTAACCCACCAGTCTTATCTCCATCATTTTAGCGTCTGTATGTACGTTGTGCACGCGGAGCCCACTTCTATGGCCTTCCCCGTGCCTGCGTGGGTCTTCTCCGGGTACTCCGGTCTCCTCCCACATTCCAAAGACATGCACGGCAGGTTAATTGGGCGCTCCCAATTGTCCCTAAGCGTGCTTGTGAGCAGTGTTGGGAATAACGAAGTTTAAATATAACGGCGTTAGAAACTGCGTTGCTTTTTCACTAACAGAGCAATCAAATTAATTACTGTTCCTATCGTTACAACGCCGTTAGCGTTACTGATAATGTAAAGTGCCGCATTACAAAAATGTGGTTTCAGGAAGCGCCGCGGTGTCAAGCTTTCGCCCAGCTGACAGACAGCTCCACATCAGTGGGGGTGGGGGAGGGGAAGTTATGTTTATTGTTTTGATGTAGTCGGGTAATTTGTCTGTTTTATTCCAATTCGAAACGTTGCATGTTTTACCGTGTGAATGGGCGCAGTTTAATGTTATGTTAATTATCAAATTGCTTGTGTATGACGACGCGTTGTAGCTGCCTGCCTTCAATTTATTTTCCTGTAAATATCTCCACTTTCTGTTCATTACTCTCAATTTAAATTAGTCTTAAATGATGCACATTGACTGAGATGTTTCATCTTCCCAATATTAAATCCATATTGAGTTTTATAAGATTTTTAAACTGTCAATGTCTGCTTCACAAATTGATTTTTTTTACACTCACGTCTCCAGTAGGTGTCGCTCCACACTGGCTCTCGCTACTCATCGTTTCCTACATAGGTGGATGATGATAATAATCATCATCCACTAACGACAACCATAAGTGAATGATCTTTTAACTCCTACGTTAGTATTGGGGAGGCTATTATGCTGGCTCATGGAAGGTGTATACACTACACAGGATGGTGTATCGATCAGAATACAGGAGAATGCGTTATTCTGATATTTCAGACTCTGTTTCACCTGTTTCATCTACATCCATTTCACCTGTTGCTTCAACCCGCTTGTCTCGACCTCATTGTCTCCACCTGTACCCTCATCTCCTGAATAACCAGTAAAGAATCAACAAACCACCATAACGCATTCTCCTGTATTCTGATCGATGTTGATTTCAACAGGTGAAATGGATGTAGATGAAACAGGTGAAACAGAGTCTGAAATATCAGAATAACAATAATAAGGGGATGCACAATATTTAGATGTCACACAAATTATACAATGACATAATAAGTATTTATATGCCTTAGAAACTCCATAAAGGACAAACACAAAGAAAACATTGCCCACGCAATAGGTATTATATTTATACTGCTCAAAATGACCTACTACAGTCATTTAGAATTCACTTGAATGCACGTAAATGTTTTACTGGTCTATGGGGACCTCTAGCGGCCACCAAGAACAGTAAAATAGCCAGTTGGTAATGGCGACTGTTACAGAGCTGTAGCGTCCCGCGGTTCACTTCTAAACTCCGTATATAGCCATCGAAACTAGCATACAAGTTGGAAATACACATAAACAATGCAACAATAAACATTTCTGACTTACTTTGTGGTCATGAACTCTGTCAAACGAAACTACGTACAACGTGATCAATCCGACTGCTACAGCACCGCTGTAGCCACCTGCTCTCTACTGAACTGAACTGCGCATGCACGCCCGACACATCGTCATACGTAATCGCGTAGTCACATGCCATGGGGAGGCACAACAATACAAACAAAGTTCTGATTCATGTAAATAAACACTCAACAATAATACACTATTTCTAGGAGCCTTTTGTACAGTTAGCGTGAATTGAAGTATAAAGTTCCCTCCAAAAACCCGCTTCATCGCCCAGCCAGGAAAATCACATCATGCATTGGAGAGTAATTATTAAACAATATAACATGGGACTTTCTGCTGTTAGCTGGGCTAATTGTTACGACCAGCAGACAGTGATGAGGACTTACTTTATTCTTCAGAAACGTCCTTGTATTCCGATGCGTGTGTATTGTGGTTCACAAGTTCACGTGTTAGGAAACCGTCACTTCACATAGTGTGCGCGTGAATGACAATCGCGCTGGCGTCGTATCCAACTCATACTTACCTGGCAGGGGGCGATACCATGATCAAGAAGGTGGTTCCCCCAGGGTGAGGCTCAGCCATTGCACTCCGGTTGTGCTGACCCCTGCGAATTCCCCAAATGTGGGAATCTCGACTGCATAATTTGTGGTAGTGGGGGACTGCGTTCGCGCTATCCCCTGATAAATTTGTTCAAAAAAAATAGGGAAGCTAATTTTGGTGCTGGACTTCTGACACTGACCCAAAACTCCGGTAACTTGAGACCAGCGGAGTTCGCCATGTCGCTCAATTCGATCAAATTCTCAGCCTCGGAAACGTCAACGAGGCGGATGTCGGGGTCACCAATGTAGCGAGCAGTGACGGGAGTCGGAGGCAGAGTGTTGAAGTCCGGAGCCAAAGACCGGCGGTTTATTGATATCAGCTTCTCATCGTTTAACAGCAACAACAACTCACTCTGCGCGAGGCTCACAGACCTACCAACATTTTGTTCTTTTATCCTTTCATCCTTTCATCCCAACAAACTCCCCCTTCGTCCCAACGTTCCGTGGGTGAATTATGTTCTAATCACTACAAAATATTCTGCAGCCTTATATACAAGACAGTTACACCACTGACCTGGATATATGACTTGATAGCCGATAGCCCATCCACGCCAATGCAAGCCGTTGAAGTCACAGGGCGGCCATCTTGTTACTGCCATCTCGCGAGAAGACAACTGTAAACTACACGGTATTCGTACAGATGAGATACATACAGCTCGTAGAGACCGGAGGCGGGGTGAGGGATTTGTACCGGGTGCTCACTATATTTTAACAAGTTTAAAAAATATATATATAACAAGTTAAAAAATAAATTAAAAATTGGACAGGTATGTACTGCTGCTTTGATTAATCATGTAATTTCTACATGTAATTAAGGCAAGTTGTAAAATGTCTGAAGTCCTCTTGTTTTATGTTTAATTCATTTAACACACCATAAATCATGCTGTTTCTTACTTAGTACTGTTTCAAATGTTCTCCAATTTTGATACTGTACATGTATAGTATCGTATGCCGAGAAACATTTCTTCGGCCTCGCGACCTCAAAATTCTTGGCTTATCGGCTATCCAGTCATATATATAGATCAGTGGGCAGGTCACGTGATTGTCTTTTCGAGAAAATGTTGATCAAACAGCTCTTCTACTGTCGGCCACAGCATTAAACCAACAATCGATTGCTCTTGCAAATTGATATTTTTTTCATAGTTAAAAATAATAATAATAATTCCCTCAGGCATCAAGTACAACATCAAGAGGTAAGTTTATCGCAGCATTCTATTGGTCCCACGTGAACCACGTGACACAAAACATACAACACACAAAGATCTGAAAGCATTCGATTGATGCAGGTTGAAAAAAAAACAGTTTACGGAACTTCATTATTATCTGAGTATAGTTGTTTGGCGTGTCGGCATGTGACCATTATGATGAGGCGATGTGAGCAACCGTAACTTAAGGTTGTAGTCTCTGGAATTAAGACCTCGCCCCTTTCACTGTGTTGGTATCGCTTCTCGGCCTTTTGGCTAAGATCAAGTGTAGTATCTGTTCTTATCAGTTTAATATCTGATACGTCCCCTATTCGGGGATCATATATTAAATTGTTTTTTGGAACATGGAGATGGAAGAGGGGCTTGCTCCGTCCTCTCCACGAATGGACCTGGTATTGCAGTACTTCCAGGAACCGTGCACCCCCTGGCAAGGTCGATGTAAAAACATTTATCGTTTGTTTAACCCACCAGTCTTATCTCCATCATTTTAGCGTCTGTATGTACGTTGTGCACGCGGAGCCCACTTCTATGGCCTTCCCCGTGCCTGCGTGGGTCTTCTCCGGGTACTCCGGTCTCCTCCCACATTCCAAAGACATGCACGGCAGGTTAATTGGGCGCTCCCAATTGTCCCTAAGCGTGCTTGTGAGCAGTGTTGGGAATAACGAAGTTTAAATATAACGGCGTTAGAAACTGCGTTGCTTTTTCACTAACAGAGCAATCAAATTAATTACTGTTCCTATCGTTACAACGCCGTTAGCGTTACTGATAATGTAAAGTGCCGCATTACAAAAATGTGGTTTCAGGAAGCGCCGCGGTGTCAAGCTTTCGCCCAGCTGACAGACAGCTCCACATCAGTGGGGGTGGGGGAGGGGAAGTTATGTTTATTGTTTTGATGTAGTCGGGTAATTTGTCTGTTTTATTCCAATTCGAAACGTTGCATGTTTTACCGTGTGAATGGGCGCAGTTTAATGTTATGTTAATTATCAAATTGCTTGTGTATGACGACGCGTTGTAGCTGCCTGCCTTCAATTTATTTTCCTGTAAATATCTCCACTTTCTGTTCATTACTCTCAATTTAAATTAGTCTTAAATGATGCACATTGACTGAGATGTTTCATCTTCCCAATATTAAATCCATATTGAGTTTTATAAGATTTTTAAACTGTCAATGTCTGCTTCACAAATTGATTTTTTTTACACTCACGTCTCCAGTAGGTGTCGCTCCACACTGGCTCTCGCTACTCATCGTTTCCTACATAGGTGGATGATGATAATAATCATCATCCACTGACGACAACCATAAGTGAATGATCTTTTAACTCCTACGTTAGTATTGGGGAGGCTATTATGCTGGCTCATGGAAGGTGTATACACTACACAGGATGGTGTATCGATCAGAATACAGGAGAATGCGTTATTCTGATATTTCAGACTCTGTTTCACCTGTTTCATCTACATCCATTTCACCTGTTGCTTCAACCCGCTTGTCTCGACCTCATTGTCTCCACCTGTACCCTCATCTCCTGAATAACCAGTAAAGAATCAACAAACCACCATAACGCATTCTCCTGTATTCTGATCGATGTTGATTTCAACAGGTGAAATGGATGTAGATGAAACAGGTGAAACAGAGTCTGAAATATCAGAATAACAATAATAAGGGGATGCACAATATTTAGATGTCACACAAATTATACAATGACATAATAAGTATTTATATGCCTTAGAAACTCCATAAAGGACAAACACAAAGAAAACATTGCCCACGCAATAGGTATTATATTTATACTGCTCAAAATGACCTACTACAGTCATTTAGAATTCACTTGAATGCACGTAAATGTTTTACTGGTCTATGGGGACCTCTAGCGGCCACCAAGAACAGTAAAATAGCCAGTTGGTAATGGCGACTGTTACAGAGCTGTAGCGTCCCGCGGTTCACTTCTAAACTCCGTATATAGCCATCGAAACTAGCATACAAGTTGGAAATACACATAAACAATGCAACAATAAACATTTCTGACTTACTTTGTGGTCATGAACTCTGTCAAACGAAACTACGTACAACGTGATCAATCCGACTGCTACAGCACCGCTGTAGCCACCTGCTCTCTACTGAACTGAACTGCGCATGCACGCCCGACACATCGTCATACGTAATCGCGTAGTCACATGCCATGGGGAGGCACAACAATACAAACAAAGTTCTGATTCATGTAAATAAACACTCAACAATAATACACTATTTCTAGGAGCCTTTTGTACAGTTAGCGTGAATTGAAGTATAAAGTTCCCTCCAAAAACCCGCTTCATCGCCCAGCCAGGAAAATCACATCATGCATTGGAGAGTAATTATTAAACAATATAACATGGGACTTTCTGCTGTTAGCTGGGCTAATTGTTACGACCAGCAGACAGTGATGAGGACTTACTTTATTCTTCAGAAACGTCCTTGTATTCCGATGCGTGTGTATTGTGGTTCACAAGTTCACGTGTTAGGAAACCGTCACTTCACATAGTGTGCGCGTGAATGACAATCGCGCTGGCGTCGTATCCAACTCATACTTACCTGGCAGGGGGCGATACCATGATCAAGAAGGTGGTTCCCCCAGGGTGAGGCTCAGCCATTGCACTCCGGTTGTGCTGACCCCTGCGAATTCCCCAAATGTGGGAATCTCGACTGCATAATTTGTGGTAGTGGGGGACTGCGTTCGCGCTATCCCCTGATAAATTTGTTCAAAAAAATAGGGAAGCTAATTTTGGTGCTGGACTTCTGACACTGACCCAAAACTCCGGTAACTTGAGACCAGCGGAGTTCGCCATGTCGCTCAATTCGATCAAATTCTCAGCCTCGGAAACGTCAACGAGGCGGATGTCGGGGTCACCAATGTAGCGAGCAGTGACGGGAGTCGGAGGCAGAGTGTTGAAGTCCGGAGCCAAAGACCGGCGGTTTATTGATATCAGCTTCTCATCGTTTAACAGCAACAACAACTCACTCTGCGCGAGGCTCACAGACCTACCAACATTTTGTTCTTTTATCCTTTCATCCTTTCATCCCAACAAACTCCCCCTTCGTCCCAACGTTCCGTGGGTGAATTATGTTCTAATCACTACAAAATATTCTGCAGCCTTATATACAAGACAGTTACACCACTGACCTGGATATATGACTTGATAGCCGATAGCCCATCCACGCCAATGCAAGCCGTTGAAGTCACAGGGCGGCCATCTTGTTACTGCCATCTCGCGAGAAGACAACTGTAAACTACACGGTATTCGTACAGATGAGATACATACAGCTCGTAGAGACCGGAGGCGGGGTGAGGGATTTGTACCGGGTGCTCACTATATTTTAACAAGTTTAAAAAATATATATATAACAAGTTAAAAAATAAATTAAAAATTGGACAGGTATGTACTGCTGCTTTGATTAATCATGTAATTTCTACATGTAATTAAGGCAAGTTGTAAAATGTCTGAAGTCCTCTTGTTTTATGTTTAATTCATTTAACACACCATAAATCATGCTGTTTCTTACTTAGTACTGTTTCAAATGTTCTCCAATTTTGATACTGTACATGTATAGTATCGTATGCCGAGAAACATTTCTTCGGCCTCGCGACCTCAAAATTCTTGGCTTATCGGCTATCCAGTCATATATATAGATCAGTGGGCAGGTCACGTGATTGTCTTTTCGAGAAAATGTTGATCAAACAGCTCTTCTACTGTCGGCCACAGCATTAAACCAACAATCGATTGCTCTTGCAAATTGATATTTTTTTCATAGTTAAAAATAATAATAATAATTCCCTCAGGCATCAAGTACAACATCAAGAGGTAAGTTTATCGCAGCATTCTATTGGTCCCACGTGAACCACGTGACACAAAACATACAACACACAAAGATCTGAAAGCATTCGATTGATGCAGGTTGAAAAAAAAACAGTTTACGGAACTTCATTATTATCTGAGTATAGTTGTTTGGCGTGTCGGCATGTGACCATTATGATGAGGCGATGTGAGCAACCGTAACTTAAGGTTGTAGTCTCTGGAATTAAGACCTCGCCCCTTTCACTGTGTTGGTATCGCTTCTTGGCCTTTTGGCTAAGATCAAGTGTAGTATCTGTTCTTATCAGTTTAATATCTGATACGTCCCCTATTCGGGGATCATATATTAAATTGTTTTTTGGAACATGGAGATGGAAGAGGGGCTTGCTCCGTCCTCTCCACGCATGGACCTAGTATTGCAGTACTTCCAGGAACCGCGCACCCCCTGGCAAGGTCGATGTAAAAACATTTATCGTTTGTTTAACCCACCAGTCTTATCTCCATCATTTTAGCGTCTGTATGTACGTTGTGCACGCGGAGCCCACTTCTATGGCCTTCCCCGTGCCTGCGTGGGTCTTCTCCGGGTACTCCGGTCTCCTCCCACATTCCAAAGACATGCACGGCAGATTCCAAAGACATGCACGGCAGGTTAATTGGGCGCTCCCAATTGTCCCTAAGCGTGCTTGTGAGCAGTGTTGGGAATAACGAAGTTTAAATATAACGGCGTTAGAAACTGCGTTGCTTTTTCACTAACAGAGCAATCAAATTAATTACTGTTCCTATCGTTACAACGCCGTTAGCGTTACTGATAATGTAAAGTGCCGCATTACAAAAATGTGGTTTCAGGAAGCGCCGCGGTGTCAAGCTTTCGCCCAGCTGACAGACAGCTCCACATCAGTGGGGGTGGGGGAGGGGAAGTTATGTTTATTGTTTTGATGTAGTCGGGTAATTTGTCTGTTTTATTCCAATTCGAAACGTTGCATGTTTTACCGTGTGAATGGGCGCAGTTTAATGTTATGTTAATTATCAAATTGCTTGTGTATGACGACGCGTTGTAGCTGCCTGCCTTCAATTTATTTTCCTGTAAATATCTCCACTTTCTGTTCATTACTCTCAATTTAAATTAGTCTTAAATGATGCACATTGACTGAGATGTTTCATCTTCCCAATATTAAATCCATATTGAGTTTTATAAGATTTTTAAACTGTCAATGTCTGCTTCACAAATTGATTTTTTTTACACTCACGTCTCCAGTAGGTGTCGCTCCACACTGGCTCTCGCTACTCATCGTTTCCTACATAGGTGGATGATGATAATAATCATCATCCACTGACGACAACCATAAGTGAATGATCTTTTAACTCCTACGTTAGTATTGGGGAGGCTATTATGCTGGCTCATGGAAGGTGTATACACTACACAGGATGGTGTATCGATCAGAATACAGGAGAATGCGTTATTCTGATATTTCAGACTCTGTTTCACCTGTTTCATCTACATCCATTTCACCTGTTGCTTCAACCCGCTTGTCTCGACCTCATTGTCTCCACCTGTACCCTCATCTCCTGAATAACCAGTAAAGAATCAACAAACCACCATAACGCATTCTCCTGTATTCTGATCGATGTTGATTTCAACAGGTGAAATGGATGTAGATGAAACAGGTGAAACAGAGTCTGAAATATCAGAATAACAATAATAAGGGGATGCACAATATTTAGATGTCACACAAATTATACAATGACATAATAAGTATTTATATGCCTTAGAAACTCCATAAAGGACAAACACAAAGAAAACATTGCCCACGCAATAGGTATTATATTTATACTGCTCAAAATGACCTACTACAGTCATTTAGAATTCACTTGAATGCACGTAAATGTTTTACTGGTCTATGGGGACCTCTAGCGGCCACCAAGAACAGTAAAATAGCCAGTTGGTAATGGCGACTGTTACAGAGCTGTAGCGTCCCGCGGTTCACTTCTAAACTCCGTATATAGCCATCGAAACTAGCATACAAGTTGGAAATACACATAAACAATGCAACAATAAACATTTCTGACTTACTTTGTGGTCATGAACTCTGTCAAACGAAACTACGTACAACGTGATCAATCCGACTGCTACAGCACCGCTGTAGCCACCTGCTCTCTACTGAACTGAACTGCGCATGCACGCCCGACACATCGTCATACGTAATCGCGTAGTCACATGCCATGGGGAGGCACAACAATACAAACAAAGTTCTGATTCATGTAAATAAACACTCAACAATAATACACTATTTCTAGGAGCCTTTTGTACAGTTAGCGTGAATTGAAGTATAAAGTTCCCTCCAAAAACCCGCTTCATCGCCCAGCCAGGAAAATCACATCATGCATTGGAGAGTAATTATTAAACAATATAACATGGGACTTTCTGCTGTTAGCTGGGCTAATTGTTACGACCAGCAGACAGTGATGAGGACTTACTTTATTCTTCAGAAACGTCCTTGTATTCCGATGCGTGTGTATTGTGGTTCACAAGTTCACGTGTTAGGAAACCGTCACTTCACATAGTGTGCGCGTGAATGACAATCGCGCTGGCGTCGTATCCAACTCATACTTACCTGGCAGGGGGCGATACCATGATCAAGAAGGTGGTTCCCCCAGGGTGAGGCTCAGCCATTGCACTCCGGTTGTGCTGACCCCTGCGAATTCCCCAAATGTGGGAATCTCGACTGCATAATTTGTGGTAGTGGGGGACTGCGTTCGCGCTATCCCCTGATAAATTTGTTTAAAAAAAAATAGGGAAGCTAATTTTGGTGCTGGACTTCTGACACTGACCCAAAACTCCGGTAACTTGAGACCAGCGGAGTTCGCCATGTCGCTCAATTCGATCAAATTCTCAGCCTCGGAAACGTCAACGAGGCGGATGTCGGGGTCACCAATGTAGCGAGCAGTGACGGGAGTCGGAGGCAGAGTGTTGAAGTCCGGAGCCAAAGACCGGCGGTTTATTGATATCAGCTTCTCATCGTTTAACAGCAACAACAACTCACTCTGCGCGA
The DNA here is from genome assembly GCF_051991245.1 of Festucalex cinctus. Taxonomy (NCBI): domain Eukaryota; kingdom Metazoa; phylum Chordata; class Actinopteri; order Syngnathiformes; family Syngnathidae; genus Festucalex; species Festucalex cinctus. The sequence goes on from NC_135429.1 coordinate 17,363,652, forward strand.
GGCTCACAGACCTACCAACATTTTGTTCTTTTATCCTTTCATCCCAACAAACTCCCCCTTCGTCCCAACGTTCCGTGGGTGAATTATGTTCTAATCACTACAAAATATTCTGCAGCCTTATATACAAGACAGTTACACCACTGACCTGGATATATGACTTGATAGCCGATAGCCCATCCACGCCAATGCAAGCCGTTGAAGTCACAGGGCGGCCATCTTGTTACTACCATCTCGCGAGAAGACAACTGTAAACTACACGGTATTCGTACAGATGAGATACATACAGCTCGTAGAGACCGGAGGCGGGGTGAGGGATTTGTACCGGGTGCTCACTATATTTTAACAAGTTTAAAAAAAATATATATAACAAGTTAAAAAATAAATTAAAAATTGGACAGGTATGTACTGCTGCTTTGATTAATCATGTAATTTATACATGTAATTAAGGCAAGTTGTAAAATGTCTGAAGTCCTCTTGTTTTATGTTTAATTCATTTAACACACCATAAATCATGCTGTTTCTTACTTAGTACTGTTTCAAATGTTCTCCAATTTTGATACTGTACATGTATAGTATCGTATGCCGAGAAACATTTCTTCGGCCTCGCGACCTCAAAATTCTTGGCTTATCGGCTATCCAGTCATATATATAGATCAGTGGGCAGGTCACGTGATTGTCTTTTCGAGAAAATGTTGATCAAACAGCTCTTCTACTGTCGGCCACAGCATTAAACCAACAACCGATTGCTCTTGCAAATTGATATTTTTTTCATAGTTAAAAATAATAATAATAATTCCCTCAGGCATCAAGTACAACATCAAGAGGTAAGTTTATCGCAGCATTCTATTGGTCCCACGTGAACCACGTGACACAAAACATACAACACACAAAGATCTGAAAGCATTCGATTGATGCAGGTTGAAAAAAAAACAGTTTACGGAACTTCATTATTATCTGAGTATAGTTGTTTGGCGTGTCGGCATGTGACCATTATGATGAGGCGATGTGAGCAACCGTAACTTAAGGTTGTAGTCTCTGGAATTAAGACCTCGCCCCTTTCACTGTGTTGGTATCGCTTCTCGGCCTTTTGGCTAAGATCAAGTGTAGTATCTGTTCTTATCAGTTTAATATCTGATACGTCCCCTATTCGGGGATCATATATTAAATTGTTTTTTGGAACAGGGAGATGGAAGAGGGGCTTGCTCCGTCCTCTCCACGCATGGACCTGGTATTGCAGTACTTCCAGGAACCGTGCACCCCCTGGCAAGGTCGATGTAAAAACATTTATCGTTTGTTTAACCCACCAGTCTTATCTCCATCATTTTAGCGTCTGTATGTACGTTGTGCACGCGGAGCCCACTTCTATGGCCTTCCCCGTGCCTGCGTGGGTCTTCTCCGGGTACTCCGGTCTCCTCCCACATTCCAAAGACATGCACGGCAGGTTAATTGGGCGCTCCCAATTGTCCCTAAGCGTGCTTGTGAGCAGTGTTGGGAATAACGAAGTTTAAATATAACGGCGTTAGAAACTGCGTTGCTTTTTCACTAACAGAGCAATCAAATTAATTACTGTTCCTATCGTTACAACGCCGTTAGCGTTACTGATAATGTAAAGTGCCGCATTACAAAAATGTGGTTTCAGGAAGCGCCGCGGTGTCAAGCTTTCGCCCAGCTGACAGACAGCTCCACATCAGTGGGGGTGGGGGAGGGGAAGTTATGTTTATTGTTTTGATGTAGTCGGGTAATTTGTCTGTTTTATTCCAATTCGAAACGTTGCATGTTTTACCGTGTGAATGGGCGCAGTTTAATGTTATGTTAATTATCAAATTGCTTGTGTATGACGACGCGTTGTAGCTGCCTGCCTTCAATTTATTTTCCTGTAAATATCTCCACTTTCTGTTCATTACTCTCAATTTAAATTAGTCTTAAATGATGCACATTGACTGAGATGTTTCATCTTCCCAATATTAAATCCATATTGAGTTTTATAAGATTTTTAAACTGTCAATGTCTGCTTCACAAATTGATTTTTTTTACACTCACGTCTCCAGTAGGTGTCGCTCCACACTGGCTCTCGCTACTCATCGTTTCCTACATAGGTGGATGATGATAATAATCATCATCCACTGACGACAACCATAAGTGAATGATCTTTTAACTCCTACGTTAGTATTGGGGAGGCTATTATGCTGGCTCATGGAAGGTGTATACACTACACAGGATGGTGTATCGATCAGAATACAGGAGAATGCGTTATTCTGATATTTCAGACTCTGTTTCACCTGTTTCATCTACATCCATTTCACCTGTTGCTTCAACCCGCTTGTCTCGACCTCATTGTCTCCACCTGTACCCTCATCTCCTGAATAACCAGTAAAGAATCAACAAACCACCATAACGCATTCTCCTGTATTCTGATCGATGTTGATTTCAACAGGTGAAATGGATGTAGATGAAACAGGTGAAACAGAGTCTGAAATATCAGAATAACAATAATAAGGGGATGCACAATATTTAGATGTCACACAAATTATACAATGACATAATAAGTATTTATATGCCTTAGAAACTCCATAAAGGACAAACACAAAGAAAACATTGCCCACGCAATAGGTATTATATTTATACTGCTCAAAATGACCTACTACAGTCATTTAGAATTCACTTGAATGCACGTAAATGTTTTACTGGTCTATGGGGACCTCTAGCGGCCACCAAGAACAGTAAAATAGCCAGTTGGTAATGGCGACTGTTACAGAGCTGTAGCGTCCCGCGGTTCACTTCTAAACTCCGTATATAGCCATCGAAACTAGCATACAAGTTGGAAATACACATAAACAATGCAACAATAAACATTTCTGACTTACTTTGTGGTCATGAACTCTGTCAAACGAAACTACGTACAACGTGATCAATCCGACTGCTACAGCACCGCTGTAGCCACCTGCTCTCTACTGAACTGAACTGCGCATGCACGCCCGACACATCGTCATACGTAATCGCGTAGTCACATGCCATGGGGAGGCACAACAATACAAACAAAGTTCTGATTCATGTAAATAAACACTCAACAATAATACACTATTTCTAGGAGCCTTTTGTACAGTTAGCGTGAATTGAAGTATAAAGTTCCCTCCAAAAACCCGCTTCATCGCCCAGCCAGGAAAATCACATCATGCATTGGAGAGTAATTATTAAACAATATAACATGGGACTTTCTGCTGTTAGCTGGGCTAATTGTTACGACCAGCAGACAGTGATGAGGACTTACTTTATTCTTCAGAAACGTCCTTGTATTCCGATGCGTGTGTATTGTGGTTCACAATTTCACGTGTTAGAAAACCGTCACTTCACATAGTGTGCGCGTGAATGACAATCGCGCTGGCGTCGTATCCAACTCATACTTACCTGGCAGGGGGAGATACCATGATCAAGAAGGTGGTTCCCCCAGGGTGAGGCTCAGCCATTGCACTCCGGTTGTGCTGACCCCTGCGAATTCCCCAAATGTGGGAATCTCGACTGCATAATTTGTGGTAGTGGGGGACTGCGTTCGCGCTATCCCCTGATAAATTTGTTCAAAAAAAAAATAGGGAAGCTAATTTTGGTGCTGGACTTCTGCCACTGACCCAAAACTCCGGTAACTTGAGACCAGCGGAGTTCGCCATGTCGCTCAATTCGATCAAATTCTCAGCCTCGGAAACGTCAACGAGGCGGATGTCGGGGTCACCAATGTAGCGAGCAGTGACGGGAGTCGGAGGCAGAGTGTTGAAGTCCGGAGCCAAAGACCGGCGGTTTATTGATATCAGCTTCTCATCGTTTAACAGCAACAACAACTCACTCTGCGCGAGGCTCACAGACCTACCAACATTTTGTTCTTTTTATCCTTTCATCCTTTCATCCCAACAAACTCCCCCTTCGTCCCAACGTTCCGTGGGTGAATTATGTTCTAATCACTACAAAATATTCTGCAGCCTTATATACAAGACAGTTACACCACTGACCTGGATATATGACTTGAAAGCCGATAGCCCATCCACGCCAATGCAAGCCGTTGAAGTCACAGGGCGGCCATCTTGTTACTGCCATCTCGCGAGAAGACAACTGTAAACTACACGGTATTCGTACAGATGAGATACATACAGCTCGTAGAGACCGGAGGCGGGGTGAGGGATTTGTACCGGGTGCTCACTATATTTTAACAAGTTAAAAAAAAATAAATATAACAAGTTAAAAAATAAATTAAAAATTGGACAGGTATGTACTGCTGCTTTGATTAATCATGTAATTTATACATGTAATTAAGGCAAGTTGTAAAATGTCTGAAGTCCTCTTGTTTTATGTTTAATTCATTTAACACACCATAAATCATGCTGTTTCTTACTTAGTACTGTTTCAAATGTTCTCCAATTTTGATACTGTACATGTATAGTATCGTATGCCGAGAAACATTTCTTCGGCCTCGCGACCTCAAAATTCTTGGCTTATCGGCTATCCAGTCATATATATAGATCAGTGGGCAGGTCACGTGATTGTCTTTTCGAGAAAATGTTGATCAAACAGCTCTTCTACTGTCGGCCACAGCATTAAACCAACAACCGATTGCTCTTGCAAATTGATATTTTTTTCATAGTTAAAAATAATAATAATAATTCCCTCAGGCATCAAGTACAACATCAAGAGGTAAGTTTATCGCAGCATTCTATTGGTCCCACGTGAACCACGTGACACAAAACATACAACACACAAAGATCTGAAAGCATTCGATTGATGCAGGTTGAAAAAAAAACAGTTTACGGAACTTCATTATTATCTGAGTATAGTTGTTTGGCGTGTCGGCATGTGACCATTATGATGAGGCGATGTGAGCAACCGTAACTTAAGGTTGTAGTCTCTGGAATTAAGACCTCGCCCCTTTCACTGTGTTGGTATCGTTTCTCGGCCTTTTGGCTAAGATCAAGTGTAGTATCTGTTCTTATCAGTTTAATATCTGATACGTCCCCTATTCGGGGATCATATATTAAATTGTTTTTTGGAACATGGAGATGGAACAGGGGCTTGCTCCGTTCTCTCCACGCATGGACCTGGTATTGCAGTACTTCCAGGAACGGTGCACCCCCTGGCAAGGTCGATGTAAAAACATTTATCGTTTGTTTAACCCACCAGTCTTATCTCCATCATTTTAGCGTCTGTATGTACGTTGTGCACGCGGAGCCCACTTCTATGGCCTTCCCCGTGCCTGCGTGGGTCTTCTCCGGGTACTCCGGTCTCCTCCCACATTCCAAAGACATGCACGGCAGGTTAATTGTACGCTCCCAATTGTCCCTAAGCGTGCTTGTGAGCAGTGTTGGGAATAACGAAGTTTAAATATAACGGCGTTAGAAACTGCGTTGCTTTTTCACTAACAGAGCAATCAAATTAATTACTGTTCCTATCGTTACAACGCCGTTAGCGTTACTGATAATGTAAAGTGCCGCATTACAAAAATGTGGTTTCAGGAAGCGCCGCGGTGTCAAGCTTTCGCCCAGCTGACAGACAGCTCCACATCAGTGGGGGTGGGGGAGGGGAAGTTATGTTTATTGTTTTGATGTAGTCGGGTAATTTGTCTGTTTTATTCCAATTCGAAACGTTGCATGTTTTACCGTGTGAATGGGCGCAGTTTAATGTTATGTTAATTATCAAATTGCTTGTGTATGACGACGCGTTGTAGCTGCCTGCCTTCAATTTATTTTCCTGTAAATATCTCCACTTTCTGTTCATTACTCTCAATTTAAATTAGTCTTAAATGATGCACATTGACTGAGATGTTTCATCTTCCCAATATTAAATCCATATTGAGTTTTATAAGATTTTTAAACTGTCAATGTCTGCTTCACAAATTGATTTTTTTTACACTCACGTCTCCAGTAGGTGTCGCTCCACACTGGCTCTCGCTACTCATCGTTTCCTACATAGGTGGATGATGATAATAATCATCATCCACTGACGACAACCATAAGTGAATGATCTTTTAACTCCTACGTTAGTATTGGGGAGGCTATTATGCTGGCTCATGGAAGGTGTATACACTACACAGGATGGTGTATCGATCAGAATACAGGAGAATGCGTTATTCTGATATTTCAGACTCTGTTTCACCTGTTTCATCTACATCCATTTCACCTGTTGCTTCAACCCGCTTGTCTCGACCTCATTGTCTCCACCTGTACCCTCATCTCCTGAATAACCAGTAAAGAATCAACAAACCACCATAACGCATTCTCCTGTATTCTGATCGATGTTGATTTCAACAGGTGAAATGGATGTAGATGAAACAGGTGAAACAGAGTCTGAAATATCAGAATAACAATAATAAGGGGATGCACAATATTTAGATGTCACACAAATTATACAATGACATAATAAGTATTTATATGCCTTAGAAACTCCATAAAGGACAAACACAAAGAAAACATTGCCCACGCAATAGGTATTATATTTATACTGCTCAAAATGACCTACTACAGTCATTTAGAATTCACTTGAATGCACGTAAATGTTTTACTGGTCTATGGGGACCTCTAGCGGCCACCAAGAACAGTAAAATAGCCAGTTGGTAATGGCGACTGTTACAGAACTGTAGCGTCCCGCGGTTCACTTCTAAACTCCGTATATAGCCATCGAAACTAGCATACAAGTTGGAAATACACATAAACAATGCAACAATAAACATTTCTGACTTACTTTGTGGTCATGAACTCTGTCAAACGAAACTACGTACAACGTGATCAATCCGACTGCTACAGCACCGCTGTAGCCACCTGCTCTCTACTGAACTGAACTGCGCATGCACGCCCGACACATCGTCATACGTAATCGCGTAGTCACATGCCATGGGGAGGCACAACAATACAAACAAAGTTCTGATTCATGTAAATAAACACTCAACAATAATACACTATTTCTAGGAGCCTTTTGTACAGTTAGCGTGAATTGAAGTATAAAGTTCCCTCCAAAAACCCGCTTCATCGCCCAGCCAGGAAAATCACATCATGCATTGGAGAGTAATTATTAAACAATATAACATGGGACTTTCTGCTGTTAGCTGGGCTAATTGTTACGACCAGCAGACAGTGATGAGGACTTACTTTATTCTTCAGAAACGTCCTTGTATTCCGATGCGTGTGTATTGTGGTTCACAATTTCACGTGTTAGGAAACCGTCACTTCACATAGTGTGCGCGTGAATGACAATCGCGCTGGCGTCGTATCCAACTCATACTTACCTGGCAGGGAGCGATACCATGATCAAGAAGGTGGTTCCCCCAGGTTGAGGCTCAGCCATTGCACTCCGGTTGTGCTGACCCCTGCGAATTCCCCAAATGTGGGAATCTCGACTGCATAATTTGTGGTAGTGGGGGACTGCGTTCGCGCTATCCCCTGATAAATTTGTTCAAAAAAAAAAATAGGGAAGCTAATTTTGGTGCTGGACTTCTGACACTGACCCAAAACTCCGGTAACTTGAGACCAGCGGAGTTCGCCATGTCGCTCAATTCGATCAAATTCTCAGCCTCGGAAACGTCAACGAGGCGGATGTCGGGGTCACCAATGTAGCGAGCAGTGACGGGAGTCGGAGGCAGAGTCCGGAGCCAAAGACCGGCGGTTTATTGAAATCAGCTTCTCATCGTTTAACAGCAACAACAACTCACTCTGCGCGAGGCTCACAGACCTACCAACATTTTGTTCTTTTATCCTTTCATCCTTTCATCCCAACAAACTCCCCCTTCGTCCCAACGTTCCGTGGGTGAATTATGTTCTAATCACTACAAAATATTCTGCAGCCTTATATACAAGACAGTTACACCACTGACCTGGATATATGACTTGATAGCCGATAGCCCATCCACGCCAATGCAAGCCGTTGAAGTCACAGGGCGGCCATCTTGTTACTGCCATCTCGCGAGAAGACAACTGTAAACTACACGGTATTCGTACAGATGAGATATATACAGCTCGTAGAGACCGGAGGCGGGGTGAGGGATTTGTACCGGGTGCTCACTATATTTTAACAAGTTTAAAAAAAATAAATATAACAAGTTAAAAAATAAATTAAAAATTGGACAGGTATGTACTGCTGCTTTGATTAATCATGTAATTTATACATGTAATTAAGGCAAGTTGTAAAATGTCTGAAGTCCTCTTGTTTTATGTTTAATTCATTTAACACACCATAAATCATGCTGTTTCTTACTTAGTACTGTTTCAAATGTTCTCCAATTTTGATACTGTACATGTATAGTATCGTATGCCGAGAAACATTTCTTCGGCCTCGCGACCTCAAAATTCTTGGCTTATCGGCTATCCAGTCATATATATAGATCAGTGGGCAGGTCACGTGATTGTCTTTTCGAGAAAATGTTGATCAAACAGCTCTTCTACTGTCGGCCACAGCATTAAACCAACAACCGATTGCTCTTGCAAATTGATATTTTTTTCATAGTTAAAAATAATAATAATAATTCCCTCAGGCATCAAGTACAACATCAAGAGGTAAGTTTATCGCAGCATTCTATTGGTCCCACGTGAACCACGTGACACAAAACATACAACACACAAAGATCTGAAAGCATTCGATTGATGCAGGTTGAAAAAAAACAGTTTACGGAACTTCATTATTATCTGAGTATAGTTGTTTGGCGTGTCGGCATGTGACCATTATGATGAGGCGATGTGAGCAACCGTAACTTAAGGTTGTAGTCTCTGGAATTAAGACCTCGCCCCTTTCACTGTGTTGGTATCGTTTCTCGGCCTTTTGGCTAAGATCAAGTGTAGTATCTGTTCTTATCAGTTTGATATCTGATACGTCCCCTATTCGGAGTTCATATATTAAATTGTTTTTTGGATCATGGAGATGGAACAGGGGCTTGCTCCGTCTTCTCCACGCATGGACCTGGTATTGCAGTACTTCCAGGAACGGTGCACCCCCTGGCAAGGTCGATGTAAAAACATTTATCGTTTGTTTAACCCACCAGTCTTATCTCCATCATTTTAGCGTCTGTATGTACGTTGTGCACGCGGAGCCCACTGCTATGGCCTTCCCCGTGCCTGCGTGGGTCTTCTCCGGCTACCGGTACACTCCTCCCACATTCCAAAGACATGCACGGCAGGTTAATTGGGCGCTCCCAATTGTCCATAAGCGTGCTTGTGAGCAGTGTTGGGAATAACGAAGTTTAAATATAACGGCGTTAGAAACTGCGTTGCTTTTTCACTAACAGAGCGATCAAATTAATTACTGTTCCTATCGTTACAACGCCGTTAGCGTTACTGATAATGTAAAGTGCCGCATTACAAAAATGTGGTTTCAGGAAGCGCCGCGGTGTCAAGCTTTCGCCTAGCTGACAGACAGCTCCACATCAGTGGGGGTGGGGGAGGGGAAGTTATGTTTATTGTTTTGATGTAGTCGGGTAATTTGTCTGTTTTATTCCAATTCGAAACGTTGCATGTTTTACCGTGTGAATGGGCGCAGTTTAATGTTATGTTAATTGTCAAATTGCTTGTGTATGACGACGCGTTGTAGCTGCCTGCCTTCAATTTATTTTCCTGTAAATATCTCCACTTTCTGTTCATTACTCTCAATTTAAATTAGTCTTAAATGATGCACATTGACTGAGATGTTTCATCTTCCCAATATTAAATCCATATTGAGTTTTATAAGATTTTTAAACTGTCAATGTCTGCTTCACAAATTGATTTTTTTTACACTCACGTCTCCAGTAGGTGTCGCTCCACACTGGCTCTCGCTACTCATCGTTTCCTACATAGGTGGATGATGATAATAATCATCATCCACTGACGACAACCATAAGTGAATGATCTTTTAACTCCTACGTTAGTATTGGGGAGGCTATTATGCTGGCTCATGGAAGGTGTATACACTACACAGGATGGTGTATCGATCAGAATACAGGAGAATGCGTTATTCTGATATTTCAGACTCTGTTTCACCTGTTTCATCTACATCCATTTCACCTGTTGCTTCAACCCGCTTGTCTCGACCTCATTGTCTCCACCTGTACCCTCATCTCCTGAATAACCAGTAAAGAATCAACAAACCACCATAACGCATTCTCCTGTATTCTGATCGATGTTGATTTCAACAGGTGAAATGGATGTAGATGAAACAGGTGAAACAGAGTCTGAAATATCAGAATAACAATAATAAGGGGATGCACAATATTTAGATGTCACACAAATTATACAATGACATAATAAGTATTTATATGCCTTAGAAACTCCATAAAGGACAAACACAAAGAAAACATTGCCCACGCAATAGGTATTATATTTATACTGCTCAAAATGACCTACTACAGTCATTTAGAATTCACTTGAATGCACGTAAATGTTTTACTGGTCTATGGGGACCTCTAGCGGCCACCAAGAACAGTAAAATAGCCAGTTGGTAATGGCGACTGTTACAGAACTGTAGCGTCCCGCGGTTCACTTCTAAACTCCGTATATAGCCATCGAAACTAGCATACAAGTTGGAAATACACATAAACAATGCAACAATAAACATTTCTGACTTACTTTGTGGTCATGAACTCTGTCAAACGAAACTACGTACAACGTGATCAATCCGACTGCTACAGCACCGCTGTAGCCACCTGCTCTCTACTGAACTGAACTGCGCATGCACGCCCGACACATCGTCATACGTAATCGCGTAGTCACATGCCATGGGGAGGCACAACAATACAAACAAAGTTCTGATTCATGTAAATAAACACTCAACAATAATACACTATTTCTAGGAGCCTTTTGTACAGTTAGCGTGAATTGAAGTATAAAGTTCCCTCCAAAAACCCGCTTCATCGCCCAGCCAGGAAAATCACATCATGCATTGGAGAGTAATTATTAAACAATATAACATGGGACTTTCTGCTGTTAGCTGGGCTAATTGTTACGACCAGCAGACAGTGATGAGGACTTACTTTATTCTTCAGAAACGTCCTTGTATTCCGATGCGTGTGTATTGTGGTTCACAATTTCACGTGTTAGGAAACCGTCACTTCACATAGTGTGCGCGTGAATGACAATCGCGCTGGCGTCGTATCCAACTCATACTTACCTGGCAGGGGGCGATACCATGATCAAGAAGGTGGTTCCCCCAGGGTGAGGCTCAGCCATTGCACTCCGGTTGTGCTGACCCCTGCGAATTCCCCAAATGTGGGAATCTCGACTGCATAATTTGTGGTAGTGGGGGACTGCGTTCGCGCTATCCCCTGATAAATTTGTTTAAAAAAAATAGGGAAGCTATTTTTTGTGCTGGACTTCTGACACTTGCAATGAGAGTGAGTTCAGTTTATTACCGTCTATAGGTCGCTTGCACATCGTAATGCATCATGGGAGTTTTTTCTTCGGGCGCCATCTTGGGTGTCTGCCGGTTCACAAGGTACACTCGTGAGTTACACGGTAGAGCTTATCAACCTGATGTCATTTACGCAGTATTTTCACGATTTACCGGAAGATCAAAAACAACGATACAGGCAGAAGGTGTCTCTGTGTGGTGGGATTGATCCTAATTACGTCCTGACCAAGGGTGATTTATTTTTGACGGAGAAAGCTTGCTGGCCAAATGTGACTTCTCTGGACATTTTTCACTACCTCGTGTTGACAACATGCTCCATAAAACGCCAACAAATCCCTGGAGGCTTACAATTATTTTGTAAGCGGGTGGATACAGTGTAAACTTTAACATCGCATCAGAAGAAACTGTTGCTGTTGCACGTAAGTAAACCACATGGTGTTGGTAATTCTGCACACAAAAATGTTGATTTGTTCTCAGGCTTCCTGTTATCATTGTGTTTACATGCACAGCTGGGTTTACCTGATGTGGTTTTTCTAATCATTTTATAACAGGCAAATATGGCAGAGCGTATAAGAATAAAAAGTAACTATGCACAGCCTCCCCGTGGCTTAATTAAATTTAATGCTACCCTTTCACTAGTTCCGTTACTTAATCAACTTATTCTAAATGGTTAAGGTTAACCACTCTCAGAGGACGTATTTTTAGTTTCAGTTTCCAGTACAATAAAACGTGTTCATGGTAACTACTGAGCATACTGACAGCTTTTCTTATGATCTCACGGTTAAGGAGGCTGTCACAACACCCAATTTCTGTCTGGTGCCGGATGGCAACAATTCCCATCACTTGTCACGACAACACCAATATTATTACCAGGTATGTATGGCTTTACTTTTTGTAGTTTCTTATTTAATTCTATGTTTCATATTTTCATTACAATGTTTGTAATATTTTCAGATTCAGGCACAGATGAGTTTAACTGGACGGGACTTCTGCGACTTTGTGGTGTGGACAAAGTGTGATTGAGCGAGTCCACCCAGATCGCTCGTTTTGGCCAGCTGGAAAAGCCAGAGTTTTTTTTTCCCCCAAAGTCCCCTCCTTACCTGAACTGCTCGGGAGAGCATTTACTAGATCAGCAGTGGACTTCCAGTGTTCCTGCTCAGCCGCTGTCACCTACCACTTGCTCATGTACTTCAAAGATGCGGAATAAAGTAGTTTTTTGTGCTGCAGCAGATTGTAAAATCAAATGATATCACTTGAAGTGTGCCAATCTAGACTGCCAAAAGGACAGTGGTTTTGTGACAAGTGTGAAACAAGGATTATTGGGAAAACTGAAACACAGTACTGGTACGTGTCTTACATTAAACAAATTTAAAAGAGAGCAACTTTTTCCTCTGTACATAGTATAATGAAAGTCATTGCGTACCCCATCAACATTACATCATACCGTCATCAGGATGGTAGGCACCTGTGCTAAAATAAATACATTAATTAACAGTTCAATTTTATCCCTGAAATTACTACATCTAATCATTATTCACTTCATTTTTTGTGCTTTTAGAAATAATAGAGATTTATGCCATTACTTTAAGAGGGACCATATTGCACATTGAGTCAAATCCTGTCATTTGTCTTATGTATAGCTTTGTAAACAAACCCAACAATATAATTTGTATAATCGCTGCCTTTATTAGTGCCAAACAAACAGTCGCATGTTGTCCTCCTCCAATGCTTTGATGCTCGCCTTCGTTTCCATCATGTCATTGGCAATCAAGTCGGTGTGGCATGAGATCCCTAAAAAAATAATAATAAATAAATAAAAAAGATCACAAAAAAATACGGTACCAGTAAAAGGTTTAATATAGTACAGTAGTATAGTTTTTTTGTCAGTGTAAAAGAAATGTACACATTTTGTTGCATTTTTTAATGTATGAACATTGCTACAGGCAAATACTTATTTCTATAAACACTTCCAAATGTCTCTAAAATATAAGGTGCGTGTACACACACAAACAAACACATACATTCACTCATGCATACAATATATCATGTAATGAATTCTGAGTGATGTCAGCAGTACTTGAGGGTACAGGCTACTGGAGCCATCTGGCTGCATAACTGCAACAAACTCTCTGCCACTTCGAGTCGTCTTTTCTTTGCTTGTCTCTCCTGTGCACGTTCATATCTTGGCACCGACTGGGCTGAGACATAGATGTTGTAACTTGGGACCCAACTTTAATGTTGGAGCCCAGTCGGGATGATTGGACAGAAAAACGGGCGCAGGGCGACCTGTTAAAATAAACAAATATATAAACAAATAAAATATGGAAAGACTGGTTATTTTGCCGCAGTAGGGTGGCCGTGAATAAGTTCTTTAGCATGATGTGTAGGGTACCGGGGGTCTGTTTTCTTGCATCACCCCCTTCTGTCTCTTTTTTCCAAGTTTACATTTTGCCACCAAAAAACATGTTATCGGCATTAAGAGCCCAAGACTAATCAATCCAATTTCAGCAGTAAACACTTTGCACTGGCACTACTTGGGTGAAAATGTTCGATGTTAGCTTTCGGCTAACGTCCGCTAGCCAGCTTGTACTACCGAACTTGCTTGCTCATGAATCCAAAACATAAGCAACTTGCCCATATATGGGCGGTCGAAACGTTATTAATCCTCATGCATTAAATGAAGGTAAACAAGCTTACCGCTCACAAAGTGATGGCTGCACACACGAGCCCAAAGTAACGACTTCCCTCCGGAGTCCGCACTCCTCTGTCTCCAGGCCCTGGTTCCTAGTTATTTTCGGAATTCGGAAGAAAGGCCGACCATTTTCCCCCTTGGCTTTGTTCGAACAGCCAACGATGCAGCAACAATGTACCATTTTAAACGCAGACAACAAACGTGATAGATACGTGTCCGAATCATTACGTAAATGGAGGCCACCCAGCATGGCGACTACGACAAATCCGAGGCGGAAGTGACGACATGTGCAAGCGACCTATACATGTACAGTATCGAAAGTGGAGAACATTTGAGACAGTTAACACACCCGTCACCATGGGCGGGCCATAGGGGTCCGTGCCCGCCCACCAAGATGATTGTGCCCGCCCAGTTGAGGCATGGATCTCTAAAATGGTTCTCCTTTTATTATTATATTTTTCCATTCATTCGGTTTAGTACTCTTATATCCGAGTGTCAGTAAACGCAACACAGGTCTCGCGGTGTCGGAGGTATGTTACGTTTGTGTTAGCTGCTTCAGTTCATTGCTTCTAATGCTCGCCACTCGCCGAATTGTTCTTGTTTTTGGCGTCGGCTACGGTCAACGGTGGCCATTTGTACAAGTAACGTTTTCTGGCGGCATTCTTGCAAGATGTCACAATATGAAGAAATAGTGGTATGGTTTTGTCTGATTGATTTGTCTTATCTGTAACAGCCATCACAGTCTTACTGAAAATAATGCTAGGTATGCCTTACGCTGACTTATACGCATATGCGACAAATATGTCAATGTTGCGTTCAATGCAAGAGTCATGTACATTTTGTACAAGTGAAGCTGCATGTTTCTGAGGACGCTGGCGCACAAGACAAGTGAGGAGGGACATAATACAAACTTCTTTCGTGTCGGCAACTAAAGAGTCACTTGGAAAAAAAAAAAAAAACTACGGGACCCACATATCGTTTTGGCATCTACAATGAGGTAGGATTTTGCTTTCCTTTTTTTCTTTTTAATTCTGCTGCAGACACCGTTCAAACAGGTGGCCCGTTCGAAGCAATATGTCAGCACATCCGCCCTATTAGATGTGGCAATTGTATTTGCCATTACATCGGCAAAAATAGTCAGATTGACTTTGAATGGGATAATATAATCAAAGGTAATAATAATTCCTTATTAATCCAATGAGCTGTGGCTTGATGATACATCTCCAAGGAGAAACAGAAGGGGGCATCTTTACAAATAGCTTCACTTTGCCTCATCCAATATGGCTGCAGCGTCAACGTACTCACGACGCCACTGCAGTCTACTTTATGTGTGTGTACTGTAAATGCGGTATATGATAATACTGTCAGCGGGCACCATTCAATGGATAGATGCACGACAGTGCGACATAAATTGATCCAAATATATTGAGCAAGTTAATGCTGTCAGTTTGGTATTCATAATAATTGGGCCCGCCCATGCATTTCATGTGCCCCCCTTAAGCCTGGGCTCTGGTGACGGGTCTGAGACAGTACTTGGTAGAAAGTTAGAAACAGCATGATTTATGGTGTTTTAAATGAATTAAACATAAACAAGAGGACTTCAGACATTTTACAACTTGCCTTAATTACAAGTATAATATGCTTAAGGATGTTTAGTACAGTAGGAAACTTGTTAAAAAAAACATATATATATATATATATTAAGCTGATTTTCCTTTACTCATGTTTTGAATCAAAAATTGATATTCGTATATATTACCTGCATAATTAGTAGTAGTAATCCGATAGATTTGGATTTCTTGTGTTCAGAGTTCAGTTGTTTTTATGTTCCCCCCCCCCCCCCCCCCGTCGCTTCCCATTGTGACAGTCCTCTCACGATTACACCTGATCTCACAAAACTGAACAGAAGAATGTCACAGTGTCACATCGTGGCATGGTTATGCAGACAATCGGATGCCTGTATTGTGAATACGGAACACCCGATAGACTGGGTATCACAAATCTGTGCATGCTTCAAGGTAACATTGCCAAACAAAATTACATTTTATACAGAATGGCTCATTACTTTGCAGCAAAAACAAGACCACGATGATAGCCAATTATCAATTTTTTTCATCAATGTCATCTGGCAGGTCAGATAAAATTGGCAGTTGGCCCGTAGCCTGCAGTCGAGGGTGTCAATATTAAGCCCAATGGACTCTCTTTGATAATAAAGAAACAGATGAGGTGGCCGCACCCGCCAGTTTCTGGACTGCCTCCGAGGTCCTAACACATCCTAACATTTTCCGAACACATCCTAACATTTTCCGAACACATCCTAACAGGTCCGAACACATTCCGAACGAGATCAAAGCGTTTCAAGCTATGTCCGAACGCAGGTCCGAACAGTTCCGAACGAGCGTGCCGGGTCACGTGATGCAAAGGGGCGTGAAGATGGGCGTGGTCGAATGTCGGCCATTTTTTTTCCACCGCATCGCACCGGATGAATTTGGAGACGCCAAAAGGTTTGTAAACTTCATTAGTACTCGTAAAATTAATTTTTTATGTAAGCCGAATGTAAAACTGTGTGACAAAACAGTAATCTATGCAAAATCCCGTTCCATTAACCCGTTATTTAACTTGTATTTCATGTTTCTTGTTACGTTGCTACGTTTGCTAACGGAGTTCTGCCTGCAATAGCGCCATCGTACTGTGTGCCAACGGTAGGAATATTGTTTATATGACAGAATCAGAACATCAATAATAACTTGTTTAGTTGTTTTTTCCACGGATAGACTCAGCCGATTTATTGGTAAAAGCCTTATGATGTGAAATAATTGTGCCAGGTTTCATTGTGCACTAGTGAAATAGTAATTTAGCGGCCATATGTTACGTTTTCTCCCCTTCGACAATGGAGCCTTGTTATGCGTTTGAGCAGAGCTCAAGGACGTGTCCACCTGCCTGGACCAAGTTTATTTATTTATTTTTACAGTGAGACAGTATATTAACATCTGTCTGTAGTAGTAGTAGTAATAATAATAAAAATACTACTACTACTACTACTAATAATAATAATAATAATAATAATAATTGTACTTATGTAGCAGCTTCCATTTCCACCCCCTCCGTTTGCTCCTCCATTCCAGCAAGCTCCATTCCAACTACCTCCATTCCAGCAAGCTCCATTCCAACTACCTCCATTCCAGCAAAATCCACTCCATCAAGCTCCTCCATTCCAGCAAGCTCCATTCCAACTACCTCCATTCCAGCAAGACCCACTCCAACAAGCTTCTCCTTATCAGCCAACCCCTCCTGACCAACAAGCTCCTCCATTCCAGCAAGCATGCCTTCCTCCTCAGCCAAGGCAACGTACCTGGAGACTGCTTAAAGCTGCCCAGGAGGATAAGGAGCGAATGGCTAGAGGCGAACCACCACGAAAAAAACTAACAAAGGAGCAGTATCATTACACATGTAAGGAGTGTGGCCAGGACGAAAATAAAAGAACTGGACACACCCAACTGAAGGGGCGGTGGTACTGTCCTGCCTCAGGACTGACTCTGGACCAGTGGAGAAACAGTTTATAAAAGTTGCTATTGTTAGCTTGTATTGTTTTGTTTGTTTGTTTAAAAAGTTTAAAGGGATGCTTGACTCATTGGGCTCTTTTCAGCAGTGAAAAGTTAATATTTTATCCAGAATTAATTTGATAACTTCATTGTTTTTCCATGTACAATTAATATCATTAAAATCGAATTTTTTCATTTTCTGTTGACTAAAGATATCACCTGTGCTGAGGAAGTAGGTAACGGTTCACCTGTTTTCTGGGTTTGGTTACCAAACTGAGCCATGATTGGTTGTGTAAGTGGAAAATTTATTTTATAAAGGTACTTGTCCATGAAAAATAATGACGTTATCACATTAATTATAGATACAATATTAACTTTATACTGCTGTAAATGGCTCAATGAGTCAACTATCTTTTTAAACTTTAATTAAAGCTTCAAATCTAAAAGTTACAGCATTAAAGCTTTGTCATGTTGGTGCTAAGCCATTTGTTATATTGTGCAAAAATCTCTGATGGTATTGCTCAGATGTGCGTGTGTGTGTGCACACATTTTGATATAGGTTGTGATATTTTTTTAATTTATATTTTATTTAATTTTATTTATATAATTTTTATTTAAATCATTTTATTTACATTTATTAATTGCACTAAATGACGGTTTGACATTGACATGATGGGAGATTTATGCCTATTCGTTTCTGTTAATTCAAAGGACTGTGGGCGGTGGAATGTTTTATTTATATTTTATTTTATTTCATTTAATTTATGTTATATATATTGAAATCATTTTATTTACTTTTATTAATTGCACTAAAAAAAGGTTTGACATTGACATGATGGGAGATTTACGCCTATTTGTTTCTGTTCATTGTTCAAAGCGCTGTGGCCATTGTAATGTTGCTACAGATATTCAAATCCCACAAGAGATGTGAAAAATTAAACTCATGATAAATTTGACAATAAGTGTGTGATGACAAAAAAGAACAGATATGAAATTGATATACAGTGGTTCCATTTATAGTTTTCTTTATGATGCTATTTTTCATATTGTATTTAAGTTAAGTGCTTAGAAAGGTGGAAACTGTGCTGGCATCGTTATGGTTCAGTAGATGCATAACTCGCCCCCCAAAACCAAACTTTTACTTTTTATTTGTCTTTAAACATCCATACTTGGCGGAAATCAACTATCGCGGGTGGGTGTGGAACGTAACACCCGTGAAAAGTGAGGGAACACTGCAGTATGTGTTCTCTCCCTTTTCTTTCTCATTTTTTTCCCTTTCCCCCCCTCCTTCCTCTTTTTTTTCTCTTTTCCCCCACCACGGGCAGTCCCTTTTGCCCCATCTTTGGCCGAGTGGTTAAGGTGATGGACTGCTAATCCATTGTGTTCTACACGCATGGGTTCGAATCCCATCCTCATCGTTGCTTGGTGTTTTAGACGCTCCTTCAGAGGATGTAGATGGCGCTCAAGAATATGAGGGTGACAGACTGTCTGTTCTTCTAATCACCAAAACAGACGGCACAGAAGAACTGGCTTCAATCAGCCATGAATCAGTGTCACATCGTCACATAGTCATGCAGCCAATCAAGTACCTTTATTGGGAATACAGACAGCCGATAGGCCGCATAACACAAATGTGCAAGTTGGTTGCATAGTCACGTGACAATGTGACACTGATTGCCTGCTGGATGAAGCCGCTTCTTCAGCGCCCAGAAAGTCTGCCTGTAAAGGTTAGTAGAAGCACTGGTGATAAAGGACAGTCCAGTACTTTGTATTTCTTGAGCGCCATCCACATCCTCTGAGGGGCGCAGTTGAAAGTGATCTCAGAGAAGCAGCAGTGTCGAAAATGCGATGCCACGATGAGGATGGGATTCGAACCCACGCGTGTAGAACACAATGGATTAGCAGTCCATCACCTTAACCACTCGGTCACCTCATCTTCTACTGTTGCGTCACAGGGAGTCCATTGGTCTTAAAATTAATTGGATCTAGCATCCAGCCCGTGGGCCAAAATTGGCGCATCAGCAATTATATCTGGCCTGTCAAATGGCAATGAAGAAAATTCTGATAGAGATCTCACAATAGTTGCGGTGTTTAAAGTTATATGCTATCATTGTGGTCTTGTTTTGCTGCAAAGTGATGAGCTGTTCTGCTTAAAATATCGTTTTGTTTGGCGTTGTCGCGTTGGGCACTGGTTCGCACGTCCGCCTCCCAGTTCTGAGGACTCGGGTTCGAGTCCGGGCTCCAGCCTTCCTGGGTGGAGTTTGCATGTTCTCCCCGTGCCCGCTTGGGTCTTCTCCGGGTACTCCGGTCTCCTCCCACATTCCAAAGACATGCATGGCAGGTTGATTGGGCGCTCTGAATTGTCCCTAGGTGTGCTTGTGAGTGTGGATGGTTGTTCGTCTCTGTGTGCCCTGCAGTTGGCTGGCAACCAGTTCAGGGTGTCCCCCGCCTACTGCCCAAAGCCAGCTGAGATAGGCTCCAGCACCCCCCAACCCTTGTGAGGGAGGAATAAGCGGTCAAGAAAATGGATGGATGGATGGATGAAGACCAAATTTCATGTGAGGACCAGCATAGAGTATCGTGAAATCTTTATCTCCTGGTAGCATGGAGTTGGATTGAAATACATTTCTGTTTGCAATAGCTGTGTGAAGAATGTACAGCAATGAGGTAATTTATCGGTTTTCTTGATTGTATTTTGCGCCAATTTACACTCAGCGGTCCAGCAAAAGCAGATGAGGTGACCGAGTGGTTAAGGTGATGGACTGCTAATCCATTGTGTTCTGCATGCATGGATTCGAATCCCATCCTCATCGTTGCTTTGCATTTTTCAACACTGCTGCTACTGTGGCAACACTGAGAACTGCGTCCCTCAGAGGATGTGGATGGCGCTCAAGAAATACGAGGTACAGTGATACCTCGGCTGACGAACGCTTTAGCTCACGAACTTTTCGCCTCACGAACATTAAATTCGCGAGAATTTAGTCTCTGCTGACGAACTACTTTTCGGCGGACGAACCAAACCACGCGGTCGAACAGCACCACGGTGGCGGCCACGAGAAGCTTACGCACGCTCACGGCGTCCCAGTTCGTCACCCCCTTTCTTTTAGTGCGGACGCGGTTTGTGTTTGATAGACATTTTGAGTGTACTTTTGCTATTATGGGACCGAAAAAGACCCCACCACAGGCTAGTGTTAAGCCTAATGCTTACCAGCGAGGGACGGCGATTTGACGGCGCGTTTGCATTGTAGTCAATGGAGTTCGCGCCACTAAAAAAAGCGAAAGTGCCATCACGTACCTCAAAAAAGGAGAAAATCGTGCCACGGCTGTTTAGTCCCAGGAAAGAGGTGAAAGTAGTTGGCGGTGCTCACTTTTTGTTGACTCGCTAAAGTGCTCCACTTCCTTGTTCACCAAGGGACACGCCTCCTCCGCTCCGGTGAGCACGAAAGTGCGAATGAGCGGCAACCGTTCCATAAACACTCTACGCGGTGAAACGCTCGCGAATGAAGTAAGTCTACCATTGCTACTATCCTTAAGAACTACCATCACAAAGTAAAATAAAACGACTTTATTATACAGTACAATTTATTTCTTTAATTACAATACAATAGCACATTTATTATACATAAAATAAGGTATATTTTTGTGTAGTTTTAAGGCTTATTTAGTAGAAAATTATGTTTTATAGGGACCTGGGAACGGATTATTCTCATTTTAATGGTTTCTTATGGGAAATAAATGTTCGGAAGAAGAACTTTTCGGCTTACACACACTCTCTGGGAACCAATTAAGTTCGTGAGCCGAGGTATCACTGTACCTGACTCTTTTGTCACCAGTTCTTCTACAAACCTTTACAGACAGACTTTCGGGGCGCAAGATAAGCAGGGAATCAGTGTGTTATCGTCACGTGACTATGCAACCAACTTGCGCATTTGTGTCTGTATTCACAATACAGGTGCTTGATTGGCTGCATAACTACGTGAGGAAGTGACACAGATTGGTGTTGGTTGCCCCCCCACCACCACCCCCCCTCCCCTAGTAGTTTGTTCCGATTAGGGAAAGGGGGAGGGGGGCGGGGTGCACTTTTGCTCCAACGAAGCAAACTACTAGGGAAAGGGGGAGGGGGGTGTGGTGCACTTTATGCGTCAATCGCAAATTTGGCAGAAGTTTATTCTTGGATATCTGGACATGTCATCAAAAAGGCATCAAGCAGGAAAAGAAAAAACAATGAGATGATGCTCGCGTGTCACTTGCAGGTATGACAATGACAATTTGTTTATTTTGTAGCAGCTACGTTTACATGACCACAGTTAGCAAAAAAAACCCAAAACACTCCAAACCGCCGCAGTGGAATGGTTGTGACCAGCACGTTCATTATACGGTATGTTAAATGGAATGTGACGAGACAATATTGTTTCATATGGAACGGACAAGAGCGGCATGTACTGGTGAAAGTGTCATTTGAAAATAATAATAATAATCATCTTAAGGCTAAGTAGATTTCCTCATTTCATATTCATAGTTTTAACATTATGTCCAGAATTTTTACATAGTGCCCTATCAGTCCTTCTCTAAAAAGGTAGATTATTAAAATTTTCATGTACCTGTGTTTTAAATATAGGCCTGCACAATACCATAATCCTAATCAATTTAGAAAATGTTTGTACCATGGTTGGTTCAAAACCATATTTCATTGTAGAATCCCTGAATATTGTCTTGTATTTCTGAATACAGGATCAATGCTTCAATATGTTCAAGGAGCATTTCATACCCTAACATAAATGCGGAAATTGCACAAAAGCTGTCATATGATGACATGATAGCCGATTTTGCAACCCAGAAATGGAGACATGTGCCTCTGTAGGGCCTCTACTAACTTGCTTGCACTTTGTTTATTTCCAGATGTATATTTGGTAATAGTAGTGGCATTTAGTTTTATTTTAATTCATTTAGCTTTATTTATTTGAGTATTTGGTGTCATTCTTAGTTTTATAAAGACTTATTATTTATCACTTATTTTTGTGAACATTTTAAAAACTTCAATATTGACACTTACAAGTAGGGCTGGGTATCTGGCTGATGACCCTGCAGCTGACCCATGGGCACCGGAGGAGGTGCGACAGGCAGCAATGCCAAGCAGGAAATAACACCAACCTGTATATTAACCGAAGTTCTGGAGAACCCAGTGACTACTGTGAACAGGGCAGTTGGAGTCCAGGGAAGACTGGAGGACAGCCAGGAAAGACTGGATGGCAGCAGGGAAAGACCGCACCGGGAGTGGGCGGCCAGTTACCCAACCCACTAGTCTCTCGCAAGTGGGACACCCTCCCTTAACTACAAAGAAAGCAAAGGAAAGACAGCCCGCAGGCCCTCCGAGAGGCGGGATGGAAGATGGGCCTAACAGGACGGACCGCACGGTAACAACAATGGCAACGGAAACGGATAACGAGAATATCAGATCTACGGTTAGTGAAGAGAAGATCCTCCGAAAGTGTGCTTGTGGATGGGAAAAGGTGACCACGTACAGAGGACTACGAATCCACCAGGGGAAGGCAAAGTGTGGTCAGAGAGGCCAACAGCAACCTTGCACCGCGGTAGCGGGTAAGACAAGAGGGAGCAGAAGCCAGGTAGAAAACCACAGCGCTAACGGACCCAACGTTGTTGAAAGCACAGAGGCCGTTGAGAAAGAAAGCCCCTCGGCGGAGGATGAGCCCCCACGTGAGCACCAATACCCAACCCCTACCATCTCGCATAGATCAGAGCCACAGGCAGAGTCCAAGAAACCGACAAGAAGGAACAAGCTCAAATGGCCAAAGTCAAATGAAGTAGAGGCATGGCGTACTCTGGACACAGACCTGATCAAGATTCTGGGGGAAAGATTGCACGGAGGCGTCGAAGCCAAGCTTAACCTGTTTGGGGACATTATATACCAGACCTGCAAAGACAGGTTTGGTGAAGCCGCCTCCAAACAGAGTACCGCCCCAAGGGAAAGGGAAAGGGGGAGGAGGGAAAGGGAGATCGCCCAGCTTGTGCAAAGACGCCGACAACTCCGCAAGAGCTGGAGGAAGGCAACCCAGCCAGAGAGAGAAGGTCTGAAAGTTCTGTGGGAGGAGGTCAGACAAAGGCTATCTAGGCTCCGCAGAGCTGAACGCATCCGAAAGCGTAGTCAACGGAAGCAGAAAGAGAGAGCCAGTTTCTTCAAAGATCCCTTCAAGCATGCCAGACAACTGCTGGAGGAGAAGAAATCCGGGAAGCTCGAGACTACCAGGGAGCAAATGGAACAGCATGTTGACAGATAACACGGGCTGAGGGCTGAATAGATGTCACAAAAAAATGAAACATTGTTGATGTCACTAACATGAATGATATGAACCTGTAACGTGTATTAACAACTGAATGCGATGATGCAATGATAGTTTGAGATAATCGCTATGTCACACAAAACTGGTATGTCACACAACACTAGTCTGAAATGTCTTTGGTGTAAGTGTCAACTTCATTAGCGTTTAAACATGCCCCATAATTGGTTAATAAACTTGTGAACCAGAAGCCAGCACAAGCACAACACACACACATACATCCATTTACGGTAACACAGTTGCGCACACACAGCACACACTCATTTGCCATGGCACACATACTTAGATGGAGTACGGGAGTAAGTATTTTGGCCTGTCACTATGAGGTGGCAAGAAATGTGGTTTTGACATGTCACCATGAGATTGCAAGAAACGTGGTTTTGACATAACATGTATTTTATTTGAGTGTGGTTTGGGTTTTATGTTCATATTAATCAGTATTGGTGTGGTGTATTATGAGCAAAAAACTTTGAAGGGATTTTATTCACAAATAGGAAGTACAGTTTATTTTAAAATCAATGTTTTGTCAGCATAAAAAACTAGACCCTGTCAACGAATGTGTTCTGCAAAACTGTTAAGGTCACAAGTTAAGAGGAACTGAAAAAGCAGTTGTAATCACTAGTCTTTTAGAACTCAGCAGTTCATCATACCACACTGGACATTTTGAACTCAACAGTTGAACTCAACTTTGGTACAGACTGACTGGAACGCACTCATCTGTGCTTAGTCATGCTATGTTCAGCATTCCGAGGTGATAAATTAGCCGGGACAAAACGAAACGGCGCGCGTGCAAAAAAGGGCAAGGCTCCCTCTGACGAGGAGTGCAGTTGGCTCTGTGCCACATTTACCCCCATATGCTGAATGAGGAAGTAATTCTAACAATCAAAATAAGAGTAAATTGTGGTAGACACATTGTCTTGATTGGCTGTTAGAAGATAATAGTTACCCCTTGTTTTGATCAGTTTTATTAAAATTAAACAGCCGGGATAGTAAATGGTAAACTTCCTCAATTATCTTCTTTGAGCTACTAGTTTAGCTCAAAGATAATTAGGCCCAGGTGGTTCATCACAGAATAGCTACCTGTCGTGACCACCCAGCAAAGGGATAATTCTTTTTCAAAGCTTTTGCCCTTCTTTCTGGTTTTGGATTTTTATTTTTTTTTTTATTTTTTTTTTTTTCTTGTTTCTTCAATTGATGATCTGGAGTAAGGAGCAACAAATTGTGAGTACATGTGATTCTGTTTGGTTTGAATTTATGGTGTGAATCATTACCTCTTGTCATTAATCAACATATATTCCTTATTGCACAAATTTTGCCTTGCTATTGGTTTGAACACTGATCAAGTAATAAATCAAGAAAGACAAGATGTGGTTCAGAGTTTTCATGTGTGTTGTCACATTAATCATTGATTTCTTAAACCCTACCTTCACTTTCCTGCTTTAACACTTTTCTCTCACTATTTGAGTCATACTTAGAGATACCTTATTGAATAGATAATAGTTCCATCTACATGTTGGCTGCGTTCCCAAAATTCCTGAAAGGTTATTTCGGCTTACATAAACAAATAAAACAAGCCCTTACGGTTCTAACAAGGACAGTAAAACATATTTAGGTCATTCTAAGTGCAACCGATCATAGGGAAAGGAGCCGCTGTAAAAAGAGTGTGATTAGATTTATATCCTTAAATCATCAAAGGTTACTCTTTAAGGGTGTTAATCTAATGGAAGCCGGGGCTGACACTCTAAAACTGGGGCGGTGAGAACCTAAACGAATCCTTTTCGACGCCAGCTTGAAGCTTCCCCGTCATCTCTGTAAATCCCGTGTTACTACGGTTTGAGATAAAAGGGGGGCCTTAACCCTTTGTAACGGAGAGTTGGCCAGGTAAGCGTGATCAATGTCAAAAGGCAGTACAGTGATCTGCTGAGAAACGTCCCATTAGGTACACCAGGGTACGTGCCTCAGCCTGCGCCACCGACAACTGAGTTCAACATCATGCCCCCGAAACTCAGCGAGTTCAGACAAGCTGTGAAGAAAGCAAGATCATCATCAGCACCAGGCCCCAACAGAATGCCCTACAAGCTTTATAAGAACTGCCACAAGGTACTAGAATTGCTTTGGTACCTAATGAGAAAAATGAGCGAGATCTGCTCATCCGCCGTGAGTAAGATGGATGGAAAAGCCAATTCATTCATCAGAAAGTGGCTGGGGCTGCCATGGTGCCTTTCTGAGACGGGCCTCTTTGGGAAGAACGCACTGCAGTTGCCCCTGCAGTCTATCAGTTTGGGCTTCATGCAAGAGAAGTCCAGGCTGGTTCTCGAGCTAAGAGAGTCCACTGATCAGTCAGTGAGGAACGCCAACGCCAAGGTTCCTACTGGCCGAAAGTGGAACGCCCAGTCTGAGGTTGACCAAGCTGTCAGTAGGCTGCATCACCAAGAGATCCTGGGCAGAGTCCAGGCAGGAAGAGCAGGCCTAGGATGGGGAGAAGCACCACGGTTCTGGTCCAAGGCAAACCGCAAGGAGCAGGAGCAGATGGTGGTGGCGGAGGTAGCAAGGATGGAGGAGGAGCGCTACAAGATCAAGGCCGTGTCACAGGGCCGACAAGGAAGCTGGACAACATGGGAGGGAGTTGTCAACCGAAACATCAGTTGGTCCGACCTGTGGAAGATCCCACAGGCAAGGATCAGCTTCCTCATTCGTGCAACTTACGACACGCTTCCCTGTCCTCGTAACCTTCACCATTGGTTCGGCAACGAAGAATATTGCTCACTCTGCAGCGCTCCCAACGCAAGCCTCCAGCACATCTTGTTGGGCTGCAAGACTGCACTCTCTCAGGGACGCTATAGATGGCGCCATGACCAGGTCCTGAGGAAGCTAGCTGAGGTGCTGGAGGGGTGTCGACAGGGCTGCAAAGAATCACCATCGGCAGAGAACCTTACCAGCTTTGTCACAGAAGGGGGGCAAAGGTACACCAGGCCAAGAAACATCATAAGGCCCTTTTCCCCCGGCCATGAGTGGGACATGAGGGTTGACCTCAACAGGCAACTCCGGTTCCCCACAGAGATCACCACTACGTCTCTCCGCCCTGACATCGTAGTATGGTCCACCGAGGCAAAAGTGGTTCACCTCATCGAGCTGACTGTACCAGCAGAGGGAGGGATCGAGGCTGCATTTGAGCACAAGAAGGCCAAGTACTCGGAGCTGGCTGCTGAGTGCCGGGAAGTAGGCTGGAAGACCACCATCTACCCAGTAGAAGTTGGCTGCCGAGGCTATGTGGGGCTGTCTGCCACACGCCTCTTGAGGGAGGCAGGAGTGACTGGAGGGAAGCTCCGGAAGGCAATAAAAGATCTGGCAGAGGAGGCAGAGAAAGGCAGCTTTTGGCTCTGGCTGAGGAGGAAGGACAGGAGCTGGGGAAAGAGCTAACCCCGACGTCAGCTGCAGGGGGTGACAGGGAGATGTCCCTGTGACTGCTCCGCCACCAGGAGACGTTCCAGGATTAAAGGGGCGAAACGTCAATGACTGGTGGTTCCTGGCTGATGACCCTGCAGCTGACCCATGGGCACCGGAGGAGGTGCGACAGGCAGCAATGCCAAGCAGGAAATAACACCAACCTGTATATTAACAGATTTCCAGAATCGATTTAATTCGATTCACAAGGGCCCGATTCAATTCATGATTCACAACGATTCTCGATTCAGTTGAGGAATTCATGCAGCACATATTTTAGACAGTCAAAAGTACCAATGCTGCAAAGAGTAGAAACTTCTTGCTCTAATTTAATGCATTATAAAGAATATGAATATTTACATTAGGAATTGAATCCATTGCAGTTACATTAATCTGTTTCATTTAACATGGCCTGATAAAAACAATAAATAATAATTTAAATAAATTACAACCACAGCACAGGCTGTGTAAATAAATTGACAAAAATGGGGGGGTCGATATATTGATACATGGATTTATGTATCGATATTGGGATATGAAAAGGTGTATCGATATGATAGAGATATATCGATATTTCAAACCCAGCCCTACTTACAAGTTATTTTGTTTAATAAAGCAAAACTGACAAATACTCAGATCAGTTCATTTCTACCAGCGGAGGGGTAATGGGGTGTGCGGACGGAGTGTTTTTATCCACAAAACATTTATGCTTAGGGCACCAAAATAGCTAGCGCCGGCCCTGCCATCAACAATCAACAAATCCATGTTCTGCCATCATTGTGGCAAATAATAAAGACACTCAACCCCATCTCTGGATTCGCTGCAATCTTTCTAACCGAAGATTTAGGCCAGACGAGTGTAGACCCAGCACACTTTCAATAATATTCCACAACCGTTGTTTTTAACAAGCGCATCGAACGTTTTGGAGCATTGTGATTTATGAAGGTGTTCAAATTCACATTTTTCTGTTCACAGTTGAAAGTCCCCTTCAGTACTGGGAATCACAGAAATATACGCGTCCAATTCTATACAAACTTGCTATCTCATATCGATGCACCCCTGCTTCATCAGTACCATGTGAAAGAGTTTTTTTTCCAAAGCAGGTGAAATTCTCTGCAAAAAAAAGAAACCGCCTGAGTCCAAAAACTTCGGAAAAAATATTGTTTTTAAATAAAAATGAATAAGCACTTTATTTTACCTCATTTCACATTTTCACTTGTTGCATAAGCACAAACATAGACAAAGTAACACAGAACAATTCATGTTAAAACACCCTTCAAATATATATTCTTTTGTATTTAGAGCATGATTTACACCCCACCATTTTATTGCATGCACCAAGCATGTTATATATTTTTCTGTCCACATGATGGCGTAGTCGAGGAAATGAATCATCTGGAAGCCCCGACGTGTGTGTGAAGCATTTCACTGCAGGGCTTCACTGCTTTACGGGCCTTCATTTTGCCATCACTAGTCAGATTGTTCTTGTATGTTTTGTGCACGTGGTTCACCTCGACCCAATAGACGGTAATAAACTGAACTCACTCTCATTGCAAGCGTCAGAAGTCCAGCACCAAAATTAGCTTCCCTATTTTTTTTAAACAAATTTATCAGGGGATAGCACGAACGCAGTCCCCCACTACCACAAATTATGCAGTCGAGATTCCCACATTTGAGGAATTCGCAGGAGTCAGCACAACCGGAGTGCAATGGCTGAGCCTCACCCTGGGGGAACCACCTTCTTGATCATGGTATCTCCCCCTGCCAGGTAAGTATGAGTTGGATACGACGCCAGCGCGATTGTCATTCACGCGCACACTATGTGAAGTGACGGTTTCCTAACACGTGAAATTGTGAACCACAATACACACGCATCGGAATACAAGGACGTTTCTGAAGAATAAAGTAAGTCCTTCTATGGCCTTCCCCGTGCCTGCGTGGGTCTTCTCCGGGTACTCCGGTCTCCTCCCACATTCCAAAGACATGCACGGCAGGTTAATTGGGCGCTCCCAATTGTCCATAAGCGTGCTTGTGAGCAGTGTTGGGAATAACGAAGTTTAAATATAACGGCGTTAGAAACTGCGTTGCTTTTTCACTAACAGAGCAATCAAATTAATTACTGTTCCTATCGTTACAACGCCGTTAGCGTTACTGATAATGTAAAGTGCCGCATTACAAAAATGTGGTTTCAGGAAGCGCCGCGGTGTCAAGCTTTCGCCCAGCTGACAGACAGCTCCACATCAGTGGGGGTGGGGGAGGGGAAGTTATGTTTATTGTTTTGATGTAGTCGGGTAATTTGTCTGTTTTATTCCAATTCGAAACGTTGCATGTTTTACCGTGTGAATGGGCGCAGTTTAATGTTATGTTAATTGTCAAATTGCTTGTGTATGACGACGCGTTGTAGCTGCCTGCCTTCAATTTATTTTCCTGTAAATATCTCCACTTTCTGTTCATTACTCTCAATTTAAATTAGTCTTAAATGATGCACATTGACTGAGATGTTTCATCTTCCCAATATTAAATCCATATTGAGTTTTATAAGATTTTTAAACTGTCAATGTCTGCTTCACAAATTGATTTTTTTTACACTCACGTCTCCAGTAGGTGTCGCTCCACACTGGCTCTCGCTACTCATCGTTTCCTACATAGGTGGATGATGATAATAATCATCATCCACTGACGACAACCATAAGTGAATGATCTTTTAACTCCTACGTTAGTATTGGGGAGGCTATTATGCTGGCTCATGGAAGGTGTATACACTACACAGGATGGTGTATCGATCAGAATACAGGAGAATGCGTTATTCTGATATTTCAGACTCTGTTTCACCTGTTTCATCTACATCCATTTCACCTGTTGCTTCAACCCGCTTGTCTCGACCTCATTGTCTCCACCTGTACCCTCATCTCCTGAATAACCAGTAAAGAATCAACAAACCACCATAACGCATTCTCCTGTATTCTGATCGATGTTGATTTCAACAGGTGAAATGGATGTAGATGAAACAGGTGAAACAGAGTCTGAAATATCAGAATAACAATAATAAGGGGATGCACAATATTTAGATGTCACACAAATTATACAATGACATAATAAGTATTTATATGCCTTAGAAACTCCATAAAGGACAAACACAAAGAAAACATTGCCCACGCAATAGGTATTATATTTATACTGCTCAAAATGACCTACTACAGTCATTTAGAATTCACTTGAATGCACGTAAATGTTTTACTGGTCTATGGGGACCTCTAGCGGCCACCAAGAACAGTAAAATAGCCAGTTGGTAATGGCGACTGTTACAGAACTGTAGCGTCCCGCGGTTCACTTCTAAACTCCGTATATAGCCATCGAAACTAGCATACAAGTTGGAAATACACATAAACAATGCAACAATAAACATTTCTGACTTACTTTGTGGTCATGAACTCTGTCAAACGAAACTACGTACAACGTGATCAATCCGACTGCTACAGCACCGCTGTAGCCACCTGCTCTCTACTGAACTGAACTGCGCATGCACGCCCGACACATCGTCATACGTAATCGCGTAGTCACATGCCATGGGGAGGCACAACAATACAAACAAAGTTCTGATTCATGTAAATAAACACTCAACAATAATACACTATTTCTAGGAGCCTTTTGTACAGTTAGCGTGAATTGAAGTATAAAGTTCCCTCCAAAAACCCGCTTCATCGCCCAGCCAGGAAAATCACATCATGCATTGGAGAGTAATTATTAAACAATATAACATGGGACTTTCTGCTGTTAGCTGGGCTAATTGTTACGACCAGCAGACAGTGATGAGGACTTACTTTATTCTTCAGAAACGTCCTTGTATTCCGATGCGTGTGTATTGTGGTTCACAATTTCACGTGTTAGGAAACCGTCACTTCACATAGTGTGCGCGTGAATGACAATCGCGCTGGCGTCGTATCCAACTCATACTTACCTGGCAGGGGGCGATACCATGATCAAGAAGGTGGTTCCCCCAGGGTGAGGCTCAGCCATTGCACTCCGGTTGTGCTGACCCCTGCGAATTCACCAAATGTGGGAATCTCGACTGCATAATTTGTGGTAGTGGGGGACTGCGTTCGCGCTATCCCCTGATAAATTTGTTTAAAAAAAATAGGGAAGCTATTTTTTGTGCTGGACTTCTGACACTTGCAATGAGAGTGAGTTCAGTTTATTACCGTCTATAGGTCGCTTGCACATCGTAATGCATCATGGGAGTTTTTTCTTCGGGCGCCATCTTGGGTGTCCGCCGGTTCACAAGGTACACTCGTGAGTTACACGGTAGAGCTTATCAACCTGATGTCATTTACGCAGTATTTTCACGATTTACCGGAAGATCAAAAACAACGATACAGGCAGAAGGTGTCTCTGTGTGGTGGGATTGATCCTAATTACGTCCTGACCAAGGGTGATTTTTTTTTGACGGAGAAAGCTTGCTGGCCAAATGTGACTTCTCTGGACATTTTTCACTACCTCGTGTTGACAACATGCTCCATAAAACGCCAACAAATCCCTGGAGGCTTACAATTATTTTGTAAGCGGGTGGATACAGTGTAAACTTTAACATCGCATCAGAAGAAACTGTTGCTGTTGCACGTAAGTAAACCACATGGTGTTGGTAATTCTGCACACAAAAATGTTGATTTGTTCTCAGGCTTCCTGTTATCATTGTGTTTACATGCACAGCTGGGTTTACCTGATGTGGTTTTTCTAATCATTTTATAACAGGCAAATATGGCAGAGCGTATAAGAATAAAAAGTAACTATGCACAGCCTCCCCGTGGCTTAATTAAATTTAATGCTACCCTTTCACTAGTTCCGTTACTTAATCAACTTATTCTAAATGGTTAAGGTTAACCACTCTCAGAGGACGTATTTTTAGTTTCAGTTTCCAGTACAATAAAACGTGTTCATGGTAACTACTGAGCATACTGACAGCTTTTCTTATGATCTCACGGTTAAGGAGGCTGTCACAACACCCAATTTCTGTCTGGTGCCGGATGGCAACAATTCCCATCACTTGTCACGACAACACCAATATTATTACCAGGTATGTATGGCTTTACTTTTTGTAGTTTCTTATTTAATTCTATGTTTCATATTTTCATTACAATGTTTGTAATATTTTCAGATTCAGGCACAGATGAGTTTAACTGGACGGGACTTCTGCGACTTTGTGGTGTGGACAAAGTGTGATTGAGCGAGTCCACCCAGATCGCTCGTTTTGGCCAGCTGGAAAAGCCAGAGTTTTTTTTCCCCAAAGTCCCCTCCTTACCTGAACTGCTCGGGAGAGCATTTACGAAATCAGCAGTGGACTTCCAGTGTTCCTGCTCAGCCGCTGTCACCTACCACTTGCTCATGTACTTCAAAGATGCGGAATAAAGTAGTTTTTTGTGCTGCAGCAGATTGTAAAATCAAATGATATCACTTGAAGTGTGCCAATCTAGACTGCCAAAAGGACAGTGGTTTTGTGACAAGTGTGAAACAAGGATTATTGGGAAAACTGAAACACAGTACTGGTACGTGTCTTACATTAAACAAATTTAAAAGAGAGCAACTTTTTCCTCTGTACATAGTATAATGAAAGTCATTGCGTACCCCATCAACATTACATCATACCGTCATCAGGATGGTAGGCACCTGTGCTAAAATAAATACATTAATTAACAGTTCAATTTTATCCCTGAAATTACTACATCTAATCATTATTCACTTCATTTTTTGTGCTTTTAGAAATAATAGAGATTTATGCCATTACTTTAAGAGGGACCATATTGCACATTGAGTCAAATCCTGTCATTTGTCTTATGTATAGCTTTGTAAACAAACCCAACAATATAATTTGTATAATCGCTGCCTTTATTAGTGCCAAACAAACAGTCGCATGTTGTCCTCCTCCAATGCTTTGATGCTCGCCTTCGTTTCCATCATGTCATTGGCAATCAAGTCGGTGTGGCATGAGATCCCTAAAAAAATAATAATAAATAAATAAAAAAGATCACAAAAAAATACGGTACCAGTAAAAGGTTTAATATAGTACAGTAGTATAGTTTTTTTGTCAGTGTAAAAGAAATGTACACATTTTGTTGCATTTTTTAATGTATGAACATTGCTACAGGCAAATACTTATTTCTATAAACACTTCCAAATGTCTCTAAAATATAAGGTGCGTGTACACACACAAACAAACACATACATTCACTCATGCATACAATATATCATGTAATGAATTCTGAGTGATGTCAGCAGTACTTGAGGGTACAGGCTACTGGAGCCATCTGGCTGCATAACTGCAACAAACTCTCTGCCACTTCGAGTCGTCTTTTCTTTGCTTGTCTCTCCTGTGCACGTTCATATCTTGGCACCGACTGGGCTGAGACATAGATGTTGTAACTTGGGACCCAACTTTAATGTTGGAGCCCAGTCGGGATGATTGGACAGAAAAACGGGCGCAGGGCGACCTGTTAAAATAAACAAATATATAAACAAATAAAATATGGAAAGACTGGTTATTTTGCCGCAGTAGGGTGGCCGTGAATAAGTTCTTTAGCATGATGTGTAGGGTACCGGGGGTCTGTTTTCTTGCATCACCCCCTTCTGTCTCTTTTTTCCAAGTTTACATTTTGCCACCAAAAAACATGTTATCGGCATTAAGAGCCCAAGACTAATCAATCCAATTTCAGCAGTAAACACTTTGCACTGGCACTACTTGGGTGAAAATGTTCGATGTTAGCTTTCGGCTAACGTCCGCTAGCCAGCTTGTACTACCGAACTTGCTTGCTCATGAATCCAAAACATAAGCAACTTGCCCATATATGGGCGGTCGAAACGTTATTAATCCTCATGCATTAAATGAAGGTAAACAAGCTTACCGCTCACAAAGTGATGGCTGCACACACGAGCCCAAAGTAACGACTTCCCTCCGGAGTCCGCACTCCTCTGTCTCCAGGCCCTGGTTCCTAGTTATTTTCGGAATTCGGAAGAAAGGCCGACCATTTTCCCCCTTGGCTTTGTTCGAACAGCCAACGATGCAGCAACAATGTACCATTTTAAACGCAGACAACAAACGTGATAGATACGTGTCCGAATCATTACGTAAATTGAGGCCACCCAGCATGGCGACTACGACAAATCCGAGGCGGAAGTGACGACATGTGCAAGCGACCTATACATGTACAGTATCGAAAGTGGAGAACATTTGAGACAGTTAACACACCCGTCACCATGGGCGGGCCATAGGGGTCCGTGCCCGCCCACCAAGATGATTGTGCCCGCCCAGTTGAGGCATGGATCTCTAAAATGGTTCTCCTTTTATTATTATATTTTTCCATTCATTCGGTTTAGTACTCTTATATCCGAGTGTCAGTAAACGCAACACAGGTCTCGCGGTGTCGGAGGTATGTTACGTTTGTGTTAGCTGCTTCAGTTCATTGCTTCTAATGCTCGCCACTCGCCGAATTGTTCTTGTTTTTGGCGTCGGCTACGGTCAACGGTGGCCATTTGTACAAGTAACGTTTTCTGGCGGCATTCTTGCAAGATGTCACAATATGAAGAAATAGTGGTATGGTTTTGTCTGATTGATTTGTCTTATCTGTAACAGCCATCACAGTCTTACTGAAAATAATGCTAGGTATGCCTTACGCTGACTTATACGCATATGCGACAAATATGTCAATGTTGCGTTCAATGCAAGAGTCATGTACATTTTGTACAAGTGAAGCTGCATGTTTCTGAGGACGCTGGCGCACAAGACAAGTGAGGAGGGACATAATACAAACTTCTTTCGTGTCGGCAACTAAAGAGTCACTTGGAAAAAAAACAAAAAACTACGGGACCCACATATCGTTTTGGCATCTACAATGAGGTAGGATTTTGCTTTCCTTTTTTTCTTTTTAATTCTGCTGCAGACACCGTTCAAACAGGTGGCCCGTTCGAAGCAATATGTCAGCACATCCGCCCTATTAGATGTGGCAATTGTATTTGCCATTACATCGGCAAAAATAGTCAGATTGACTTTGAATGGGATAATATAATCAAAGGTAATAATAATTCCTTATTAATCCAATGAGCTGTGGCTTGATGATACATCTCCAAGGAGAAACAGAAGGGGGCATCTTTACAAATAGCTTCACTTTGCCTCATCCAATATGGCTGCAGCGTCAACGTACTCACGACGCCACTGCAGTCTACTTTATGTGTGTGTACTGTAAATGCGGTATATGATAATACTGTCAGCGGGCACCATTCAATGGATAGATGCACGACAGTGCGACATAAATTGATCCAAATATATTGAGCAAGTTAATGCTGTCAGTTTGGTATTCATAATAATTGGGCC
The DNA here is from genome assembly GCF_051991245.1 of Festucalex cinctus. Lineage (NCBI taxonomy): Eukaryota > Metazoa > Chordata > Actinopteri > Syngnathiformes > Syngnathidae > Festucalex > Festucalex cinctus. Next base: position 17,399,388 of record NC_135429.1, read on the forward strand.
CGCCCATGCATTTCATGTGCCCCCCTTAAGCCTGGGCTCTGGTGACGGGTCTGAGACAGTACTTGGTAGAAAGTTAGAAACAGCATGATTTATGGTGTTTTAAATGAATTAAACATAAACAAGAGGACTTCAGACATTTTACAACTTGCCTTAATTACAAGTATAATATGCTTAAGGATGTTTAGTACAGTAGGAAACTTGTTAAAAAAAACATATATATATATATATTAAGCTGATTTTCCTTTACTCATGTTTTGAATCAAAAATTGATATTCGTATATATTACCTGCATAATTAGTAGTAGTAATCCGATAGATTTGGATTTCTTGTGTTCAGAGTTCAGTTGTTTTTATGTTCCCGTAGCCTGCAGTCGAGGGTGTCAATATTAAGCCCAATGGACTCTCTTTGATAATAAAGAACCAGATGAGGTGACCGAGTGGTTAAGGTGATGGACTGCTAATCCATTGTGTTCTACACGCATGGGTTCGAATCCCATCCTCATCGTTGCTTGGTGTTTTAGACGCTCCTTCAGAGGATGTAGATGGCGCTCAAGAATATGAGGGTGACAGACTGTCTGTTCTTCTAATCACCAAAACAGACGGCACAGAAGAACTGGCTTCAATCAGCCATGAATCAGTGTCACATCGTCACATAGTCATGCAGCCAATCAAGTACCTTTATTGGGAATACAGACAGCCGATAGGCCGCATAACACAAATGTGCAAGTTGGTTGCATAGTCACGTGACAATGTGACACTGATTGCCTGCTGGATGAAGCCGCTTCTTCAGCGCCCAGAAAGTCTGCCTGTAAAGGTTAGTAGAAGCACTGGTGATAAAGGACAGTCCAGTACTTTGTATTTCTTGAGCGCCATCCACATCCTCTGAGGGGCGCAGTTGAAAGTGATCTCAGAGAAGCAGCAGTGTCGAAAATGCGATGCCACGATGAGGATGGGATTCGAACCCACGCGTGTAGAACACAATGGATTAGCAGTCCATCACCTTAACCACTCGGTCACCTCATCTTCTACTGTTGCGTCACAGGGAGTCCATTGGTCTTAAAATTAATTGGATCTAGCATCCAGCCCGTGGGCCAAAATTGGCGCATCAGCAATTATATCTGGCCTGTCAAATGGCAATGAAGAAAATTCTGATAGAGATCTCACAATAGTCGCGGTGTTTAAAGTTATATGCTATCATTGTGGTCTTGTTTTGCTGCAAAGTGATGAGCTGTTCTGCTTAAAATATCGTTTTGTTTGGCGTTGTCGCGTTGGGCACTGGTTCGCACGTCCGCCTCCCAGTTCTGAGGACTCGGGTTCGAGTCCGGGCTCCAGCCTTCCTGGGTGGAGTTTGCATGTTCTCCCCGTGCCCGCTTGGGTCTTCTCCGGGTACTCCGGTCTCCTCCCACATTCCAAAGACATGCATGGCAGGTTGATTGGGCGCTCTGAATTGTCCCTAGGTGTGCTTGTGAGTGTGGATGGTTGTTCGTCTCTGTGTGCCCTGCAGTTGGCTGGCAACCAGTTCAGGGTGTCCCCCGCCTACTGCCCAAAGCCAGCTGAGATAGGCTCCAGCACCCCCCAACCCTTGTGAGGGAGGAATAAGCGGTCAAGAAAATGGATGGATGGATGGATGAAGACCAAATTTCATGTGAGGACCAGCATAGAGTATCGTGAAATCTTTATCTCCTGGTAGCATGGAGTTGGATTGAAATACATTTCTGTCTGCAATAGCTGTGTGAAGAATGTACAGCAATGAGGTAATTTATCGGTTTTCTTGATTGTATTTTGCGCCAATTTACACTCAGCGGTCCAGCAAAAGCAGATGAGGTGACCGAGTGGTTAAGGTGATGGACTGCTAATCCATTGTGTTCTGCATGCATGGATTCGAATCCCATCCTCATCGTTGCTTTGCATTTTTCAACACTGCTGCTACTGTGGCAACACTGAGAACTGCGTCCCTCAGAGGATGTGGATGGCGCTCAAGAAATACGAGGTACAGTGATACCTCGGCTGACGAACGCTTTAGCTCACGAACTTTTCGCCTCACGAACATTAAATTCGCGAGAATTTAGTCTCTGCTGACGAACTACTTTTCGGCGGACGAACCAAACCACGCGGTCGAACAGCACCACGGTGGCGGCCACGAGAAGCTTACGCACGCTCACGGCGTCCCAGTTCGTCACCCCCTTTCTTTTAGTGCGGACGCGGTTTGTGTTTGATAGACATTTTGAGTGTACTTTTGCTATTATGGGACCGAAAAAGACCCCACCACAGGCTAGTGTTAAGCCTAATGCTTACCAGCGAGGGACGGCGATTTGACGGCGCGTTTGCATTGTAGTCAATGGAGTTCGCGCCACTAAAAAAAGCGAAAGTGCCATCACGTACCTCAAAAAAGGAGAAAATCGTGCCACGGCTGTTTAGTCCCAGGAAAGAGGTGAAAGTAGTTGGCGGTGCTCACTTTTTGTTGACTCGCTAAAGTGCTCCACTTCCTTGTTCACCAAGGGACACGCCTCCTCCGCTCCGGTGAGCACGAAAGTGCGAATGAGCGGCAACCGTTCCATAAACACTCTACGCGGTGAAACGCTCGCGAATGAAGTAAGTCTACCATTGCTACTATCCTTAAGAACTACCATCACAAAGTAAAATAAAACGACTTTATTATACAGTACAATTTATTTCTTTAATTACAATACAATAGCACATTTATTATACATAAAATAAGGTATATTTTTGTGTAGTTTTAAGGCTTATTTAGTAGAAAATTATGTTTTATAGGGACCTGGGAACGGATTATTCTCATTTTAATGGTTTCTTATGGGAAATAAATGTTCGGAAGAAGAACTTTTCGGCTTACACACTGTCATGTTTTGGTTTGGTGGGGGTGGGTTTTTGTCTTTTGGTCGTTTGTCATGTGTTCCTTGTTTCCTCCCTTGTCCCGTTATGTCAAACCACGTCCACCTGAGTGTGTCTTCCCTTCCCAGTGTATCCACCAATCAGCTTCCCTTGCCACTTGTGTCTTGCCCAGCTGTGTCTAGTCATTGTCATTAGCCTGTGTGTATTTAGTTCCCTGTTTTCCGTTTGGTTCTTGTGGAGTCATAGTATCTGTTGTGCCTGTTCATGTTCATGTCCTTGTTTTCCTTGCCACGCCTTGTGTTTGTTTTTGATCGAGTTAAGTTTTCCCATAGTACCTTGTTTATAGTTTTGTTAATTAAATACTTTTTTTTTTACCTGCATCCCTGCCTTGCCCGGTTTTTTGTTGCCTCCTGCATTTGGGTCCTGCCACCAACACCCCACATCGTGACACACACACTCTCTGGGAACCAATTAAGTTCGTGAGCCGAGGTATCACTGTACCTGACTCTTTTGTCACCAGTTCTTCTACAAACCTTTACAGACAGACTTTCGGGGCGCAAGATAAGCAGGGAATCAGTGTGTTATCGTCACGTGACTATGCAACCAACTTGCGCATTTGTGTCTGTATTCACAATACAGGTGCTTGATTGGCTGCATAACTACGTGAGGAAGTGACACAGATTGGTGTTGGTTGCCCCCCCACCACCACCCCCCCTCCCCTAGTAGTTTGTTCCGATTAGGGAAAGGGGGAGGGGGGCGGGGTGCACTTTTGCTCCAACGAAGCAAACTACTAGGGAAAGGGGGAGGGGGGTGTGGTGCACTTTATGCGTCAATCGCAAATTTGGCAGAAGTTTATTCTTGGATATCTGGACATGTCATCAAAAAGGCATCAAGCAGGAAAAGAAAAAACAATGAGATGATGCTCGCGTGTCACTTGCAGGTATGACAATGACAATTTGTTTATTTTGTAGCAGCTACGTTTACATGACCACAGTTAGCAAAAAAAACCCAAAACACTCCAAACCGCCGCAGTGGAATGGTTGTGACCAGCACGTTCATTATACGGTATGTTAAATGGAATGTGACGAGACAATATTGTTTCATATGGAACGGACAAGAGCGGCATGTACTGGTGAAAGTGTCATTTGAAAATAATAATAATAATCATCTTAAGGCTAAGTAGATTTCCTCATTTCATATTCATAGTTTTAACATTATGTCCAGAATTTTTACATAGTGCCCTATCAGTCCTTCTCTAAAAAGGTAGATTATTAAAATTTTCATGTACCTGTGTTTTAAATATAGGCCTGCACAATACCATAATCCTAATCAATTTAGAAAATGTTTGTACCATGGTTGGTTCAAAACCATATTTCATTGTAGAATCCCTGAATATTGTCTTGTATTTCTGAATACAGGATCAATGCTTCAATATGTTCAAGGAGCATTTCATACCCTAACATAAATGCGGAAATTGCACAAAAGCTGTCATATGATGACATGATAGCCGATTTTGCAACCCAGAAATGGAGACATGTGCCTCTGTAGGGCCTCTACTAACTTGCTTGCACTTTGTTTATTTCCAGATGTATATTTGGTAATAGTAGTGGCATTTAGTTTTATTTTAATTCATTTAGCTTTATTTATTTGAGTATTTGGTGTCATTCTTAGTTTTATAAAGACTTATTATTTATCACTTATTTTTGTGAACATTTTTAAAACTTCAATATTGACACTTACAAGTAGGGCTGGGTATCTGGCTGATGACCCTGCAGCTGACCCATGGGCACCGGAGGAGGTGCGACAGGCAGCAATGCCAAGCAGGAAATAACACCAACCTGTATATTAACCGAAGTTCTGGAGAACCCAGTGACTACTGTGAACAGGGCAGTTGGAGTCCAGGGAAGACTGGAGGACAGCCAGGAAAGACTGGATGGCAGCAGGGAAAGACCGCACCGGGAGTGGGCGGCCAGTTACCCAACCCACTAGTCTCTCGCAAGTGGGACACCCTCCCTTAACTACAAAGAAAGCAAAGGAAAGACAGCCCGCAGGCCCTCCGAGAGGCGGGATGGAAGATGGGCCTAACAGGACGGACCGCACGGTAACAACAATGGCAACGGAAACGGATAACGAGAATATCAGATCTACGGTTAGTGAAGAGAAGATCCTCCGAAAGTGTGCTTGTGGATGGGAAAAGGTGACCACGTACAGAGGACTACGAATCCACCAGGGGAAGGCAAAGTGTGGTCAGAGAGGCCAACAGCAACCTTGCACCGCGGTAGCGGGTAAGACAAGAGGGAGCAGAAGCCAGGTAGAAAACCACAGCGCTAACGGACCCAACGTTGTTGAAAGCACAGAGGCCGTTGAGAAAGAAAGCCCCTCGGCGGAGGATGAGCCCCCACGTGAGCACCAATACCCAACCCCTACCATCTCGCATAGATCAGAGCCACAGGCAGAGTCCAAGAAACCGACAAGAAGGAACAAGCTCAAATGGCCAAAGTCAAATGAAGTAGAGGCATGGCGTACTCTGGACACAGACCTGATCAAGATTCTGGGGGAAAGATTGCACGGAGGCGTCGAAGCCAAGCTTAACCTGTTTGGGGACATTATATACCAGACCTGCAAAGACAGGTTTGGTGAAGCCGCCTCCAAACAGAGTACCGCCCCAAGGGAAAGGGAAAGGGGGAGGAGGGAAAGGGAGATCGCCCAGCTTGTGCAAAGACGCCGACAACTCCGCAAGAGCTGGAGGAAGGCAACCCAGCCAGAGAGAGAAGGTCTGAAAGTTCTGTGGGAGGAGGTCAGACAAAGGCTATCTAGGCTCCGCAGAGCTGAACGCATCCGAAAGCGTAGTCAACGGAAGCAGAAAGAGAGAGCCAGTTTCTTCAAAGATCCCTTCAAGCATGCCAGACAACTGCTGGAGGAGAAGAAATCCGGGAAGCTCGAGACTACCAGGGAGCAAATGGAACAGCATGTTGACAGATAACACGGGCTGAGGGCTGAATAGATGTCACAAAAAAATGAAACATTGTTGATGTCACTAACATGAATGATATGAACCTGTAACGTGTATTAACAACTGAATGCGATGATGCAATGATAGTTTGAGATAATCGCTATGTCACACAAAACTGGTATGTCACACAACACTAGTCTGAAATGTCTTTGGTGTAAGTGTCAACTTCATTAGCGTTTAAACATGCCCCATAATTGGTTAATAAACTTGTGAACCAGAAGCCAGCACAAGCACAACACACACACATACATCCATTTACGGTAACACAGTTGCGCACACACAGCACACACTCATTTGCCATGGCACACATACTTAGATGGAGTACGGGAGTAAGTATTTTGGCCTGTCACTATGAGGTGGCAAGAAATGTGGTTTTGACATGTCACCATGAGATTGCAAGAAACGTGGTTTTGACATAACATGTATTTTATTTGAGTGTGGTTTGGGTTTTATGTTCATATTAATCAGTATTGGTGTGGTGTATTATGAGCAAAAAACTTTGAAGGGATTTTATTCACAAATAGGAAGTACAGTTTATTTTAAAATCAATGTTTTGTCAGCATAAAAAACTAGACCCTGTCAACGAATGTGTTCTGCAAAACTGTTAAGGTCACAAGTTAAGAGGAACTGAAAAAGCAGTTGTAATCACTAGTCTTTTAGAACTCAGCAGTTCATCATACCACACTGGACATTTTGAACTCAACAGTTGAACTCAACTTTGGTACAGACTGACTGGAACGCACTCATCTGTGCTTAGTCATGCTATGTTCAGCATTCCGAGGTGATAAATTAGCCGGGACAAAACGAAACGGCGCGCGTGCAAAAAAGGGCAAGGCTCCCTCTGACGAGGAGTGCAGTTGGCTCTGTGCCACATTTACCCCCATATGCTGAATGAGGAAGTAATTCTAACAATCAAAATAAGAGTAAATTGTGGTAGACACATTGTCTTGATTGGCTGTTAGAAGATAATAGTTACCCCTTGTTTTGATCAGTTTTATTAAAATTAAACAGCCGGGATAGTAAATGGTAAACTTCCTCAATTATCTTCTTTGAGCTACTAGTTTAGCTCAAAGATAATTAGGCCCAGGTGGTTCATCACAGAATAGCTACCTGTCGTGACCACCCAGCAAAGGGATAATTCTTTTTCAAAGCTTTTGCCCTTCTTTCTGGTTTTGGATTTTTATTTTTTTTTTTATTTTATTTTTTTTCTTGTTTCTTCAATTGATGATCTGGAGTAAGGAGCAACAAATTGTGAGTACATGTGATTCTGTTTGGTTTGAATTTATGGTGTGAATCATTACCTCTTGTCATTAATCAACATATATTCCTTATTGCACAAATTTTGCCTTGCTATTGGTTTGAACACTGATCAAGTAATAAATCAAGAAAGACAAGATGTGGTTCAGAGTTTTCATGTGTGTTGTCACATTAATCATTGATTTCTTAAACCCTACCTTCACTTTCCTGCTTTAACACTTTTCTCTCACTATTTGAGTCATACTTAGAGATACCTTATTGAATAGATAATAGTTCCATCTACATGTTGGCTGCGTTCCCAAAATTCCTGAAAGGTTATTTCGGCTTACATAAACAAATAAAACAAGCCCTTACGGTTCTAACAAGGACAGTAAAACATATTTAGGTCATTCTAAGTGCAACCGATCATAGGGAAAGGAGCCGCTGTAAAAAGAGTGTGATTAGATTTATATCCTTAAATCATCAAAGGTTACTCTTTAAGGGTGTTAATCTAATGGAAGCCGGGGCTGACACTCTAAAACTGGGGCGGTGAGAACCTAAACGAATCCTTTTCGACGCCAGCTTGAAGCTTCCCCGTCATCTCTGTAAATCCCGTGTTACTACGGTTTGAGATAAAAGGGGGGCCTTAACCCTTTGTAACGGAGAGTTGGCCAGGTAAGCGTGATCAATGTCAAAAGGCAGTACAGTGATCTGCTGAGAAACGTCCCATTAGGTACACCAGGGTACGTGCCTCAGCCTGCGCCACCGACAACTGAGTTCAACATCATGCCCCCGAAACTCAGCGAGTTCAGACAAGCTGTGAAGAAAGCAAGATCATCATCAGCACCAGGCCCCAACAGAATGCCCTACAAGCTTTATAAGAACTGCCACAAGGTACTAGAATTGCTTTGGTACCTAATGAGAAAAATGAGCGAGATCTGCTCATCCGCCGTGAGTAAGATGGATGGAAAAGCCAATTCATTCATCAGAAAGTGGCTGGGGCTGCCACGGTGCCTTTCTGAGACGGGCCTCTTTGGGAAGAACGCACTGCAGTTGCCCCTGCAGTCTATCAGTTTGGGCTTCATGCAAGAGAAGTCCAGGCTGGTTCTCGAGCTAAGAGAGTCCACTGATCAGTCAGTGAGGAACGCCAACGCCAAGGTTCCTACTGGCCGAAAGTGGAACGCCCAGTCTGAGGTTGACCAAGCTGTCAGTAGGCTGCATCACCAAGAGATCCTGGGCAGAGTCCAGGCAGGAAGAGCAGGCCTAGGATGGGGAGAAGCACCACGGTTCTGGTCCAAGGCAAACCGCAAGGAGCAGGAGCAGATGGTGGTGGCGGAGGTAGCAAGGATGGAGGAGGAGCGCTACAAGATCAAGGCCGTGTCACAGGGCCGACAAGGAAGCTGGACAACATGGGAGGGAGTTGTCAACCGAAACATCAGTTGGTCCGACCTGTGGAAGATCCCACAGGCAAGGATCAGCTTCCTCATTCGTGCAACTTACGACACGCTTCCCTGTCCTCGTAACCTTCACCATTGGTTCGGCAACGAAGAATATTGCTCACTCTGCAGCGCTCCCAACGCAAGCCTCCAGCACATCTTGTTGGGCTGCAAGACTGCACTCTCTCAGGGACGCTATAGATGGCGCCATGACCAGGTCCTGAGGAAGCTAGCTGAGGTGCTGGAGGGGTGTCGACAGGGCTGCAAAGAATCACCATCGGCAGAGAACCTTACCAGCTTTGTCACAGAAGGGGGGCAAAGGTACACCAGGCCAAGAAACATCATAAGGCCCTTTTCCCCCGGCCATGAGTGGGACATGAGGGTTGACCTCAACAGGCAACTCCGGTTCCCCACAGAGATCACCACTACGTCTCTCCGCCCTGACATCGTAGTATGGTCCACCGAGGCAAAAGTGGTTCACCTCATCGAGCTGACTGTACCAGCAGAGGGAGGGCTCGAGGCTGCATTTGAGCACAAGAAGGCCAAGTACTCGGAGCTGGCTGCTGAGTGCCGGGAAGTAGGCTGGAAGACCACCATCTACCCAGTAGAAGTTGGCTGCCGAGGCTATGTGGGGCTGTCTGCCACACGCCTCTTGAGGGAGGCAGGAGTGACTGGAGGGAAGCTCCGGAAGGCAATAAAAGATCTGGCAGAGGAGGCAGAGAAAGGCAGCTTTTGGCTCTGGCTGAGGAGGAAGGACAGGAGCTGGGGAAAGAGCTAACCCCGACGTCAGCTGCAGGGGGTGACAGGGAGACGTCCCTGTGACTGCTCCGCCACCAGGAGACGTTCCAGGATTAAAGGGGCGAAACGTCAATGACTGGTGGTTCCTGGCTGATGACCCTGCAGCTGACCCATGGGCACCGGAGGAGGTGCGACAGGCAGCAATGCCAAGCAGGAAATAACACCAACCTGTATATTAACAGATTTCCAGAATCGATTTAATTCGATTCACAAGGGCCCGATTCAATTCATGATTCACAACGATTCTCGATTCAGTTGAGGAATTCATGCAGCACATATTTTAGACAGTCAAAAGTACCAATGCTGCAAAGAGTAGAAACTTCTTGCTCTAATTTAATGCATTATAAAGAATATGAATATTTACATTAGGAATTGAATCCATTGCAGTTACATTAATCTGTTTCATTTAACATGGCCTGATAAAAACAATAAATAATAATTTAAATAAATTACAACCACAGCACAGGCTGTGTAAATAAATTGACAAAAATGGGGGGGTCGATATATTGATACATGGATTTATGTATCGATATTGGGATATGAAAAGGTGTATCGATATGATAGAGATATATCGATATTTCAAACCCAGCCCTACTTACAAGTTATTTTGTTTAATAAAGCAAAACTGACAAATACTCAGATCAGTTCATTTCTACCAGCGGAGGGGTAATGGGGTGTGCGGACGGAGTGTTTTTATCCACAAAACATTTATGCTTAGGGCACCAAAATAGCTAGCGCCGGCCCTGCCATCAACAATCAACAAATCCATGTTCTGCCATCATTGTGGCAAATAATAAAGACACTCAACCCCATCTCTGGATTCGCTGCAATCTTTCTAACCGAAGATTTAGGCCAGACGAGTGTAGACCCAGCACACTTTCAATAATATTCCACAACCGTTGTTTTTAACAAGCGCATCGAACGTTTTGGAGCATTGTGATTTATGAAGGTGTTCAAATTCACATTTTTCTGTTCACAGTTGAAAGTCCCCTTCAGTACTGGGAATCACAGAAATATACGCGTCCAATTCTATACAAACTTGCTATCTCATATCGATGCACCCCTGCTTCATCAGTACCATGTGAAAGAGTTTTTTTTCCAAAGCAGGTGAAATTCTCTGCAAAAAAAAGAAACCGCCTGAGTCCAAAAACTTCGGAAAAAATATTGTTTTTAAATAAAAATGAATAAGCACTTTATTTTACCTCATTTCACATTTTCACTTGTTGCATAAGCACAAACATAGACAAAGTAACACAGAACAATTCATGTTAAAACACCCTTCAAATATATATTCTTTTGTATTTAGAGCATGATTTACACCCCACCATTTTATTGCATGCACCAAGCATGTTATATATTTTTCTGTCCACATGATGGCGTAGTCGAGGAAATGAATCATCTGGAAGCCCCGACGTGTGTGTGAAGCATTTCACTGCAGGGCTTCACTGCTTTACGGGCCTTCATTTTGCCATCACTAGTCAGATTGTTCTTGTATGTTTTGTGCACGTGGTTCACCTCGACCCAATAGACGGTAATAAACTGAACTCACTCTCATTGCAAGCGTCAGAAGTCCAGCACCAAAATTAGCTTCCCTATTTTTTTTAAACAAATTTATCAGGGGATAGCACGAACGCAGTCCCCCACTACCACAAATTATGCAGTCGAGATTCCCACATTTGAGGAATTCGCAGGAGTCAGCACAACCGGAGTGCAATGGCTGAGCCTCACCCTGGGGGAACCACCTTCTTGATCATGGTATCGCCCCCTGCCAGGTAAGTATGAGTTGGATACGACGCCAGCGCGATTGTCATTCACGCGCACACTATGTGAAGTGACGGTTTCCTAACACGTGAAATTGTGAACCACAATACACACGCATCGGAATACAAGGACGTTTCTGAAGAATAAAGTAAGTCCTCATCACTGTCTGCTGGTCGTAACAATTAGTCCAGCTAACAGCAGAAAGTCCCATGTTATATTGTTTAATAATCACCCTACAATGCATGATGTGATTTTCCTGGCTGAGCGATGAAGCGGGTTTTTGGAGGGAACTTTATACTTCAATTCACGCTAACGTAGGAGTTAAAAGATCATTCACTTATGGTTGTCGTCAGTGGATGATGATAATCATCATCATCCACCTATGTAGGAAACGATGAGTAGCGAGAGTCTAAAAATCTTATAAAAGTAAATATGGATTTAATATTGGGAAGATGAAACATCTCAGTGAATGTGCATTAAGACTAGTTTAAACTGAGAGTAATGAACAGAAAGTGAAGATATTTACTGACAGAAATAACATTTCAAGTCTAATGATGACTTTAACTTTGACACAGTATTGTATTCCTTTCATATCTGTCCATCTCCTCCGGTCTAAGCTCCACCCCCCTTTCCATGAAACCTCGTGACGCCCCTGACTGTACGCAAATTCACTAACTAACACATGAATTTCTATTTGAGTATTTTAAGTTTGAGTCGACAGTCAATTGCTTCCCATAATGCATAGCGGCACCGACACATTACGGCATTTCGAGAGATAATAATTAACATAACATTAAACTGCGCCCATTCGCACGGTAAAACATGCAACGTTTCAAATTGGAATAAAACTGACAAATTATCCGACTACATCAAAACAATAAACATAACTTTCTTGACCGCGTAGTCCACACAAGGGTCACGGGAGTGCTGGAGCCTATCTCAGCTGGCTGTGGGCAGTAGGCGGGGTAACACCCTGGACGAACAACCATGCACACTCACAAGCACACCTCGGGACAATTTGGAACGCCCAATTAACCTGCCATGCATGTCTTTGGAATGTGGGAGGAGACCGGAGTACCCGGAGAAGACCCACGCGGGCACGGAGAGAACATGCAAATTCCACCCAGGAAGGCCATAGAAGTGGCGCCGCGTGCACAACGTACATACAGACACTAAATTGACGGAGATAATACTTGGTGGTGTAGGTACTTTCTGTTGAACAAATGTATTTACTTGAACCTTGTCAGGGGGTGCACCATTCCTGGAGATACTGCAATACCAGGTCGATGCGTGGAGTGGACGGAGCAAGCCCCTATTCCATCTCCCTGTTGCAAAAATCAATTTAATAAATGGTCCCCGGATAGGGGACATATCAGATATTAAACTGATAAGAACAGATACTACACTTGATCTTAGCCAAAAGGCCTAGAAGCGATACCAACACAGTGAAAGGGGCGAGGTCTTAATTCCAGAGACTACAACCTTAAGTTACGGTTGCTCACATCGCCTCATCATAATGGTCACATGCCGACACGCCAAACAACTATACTCAGATAATAATGAAGTTCCGTAAACTGTTTTTTTTTCAACCTGCACATCAATCGAATGCTTTCACATCTTCGTGTGTTGTATGTTTTGTGTCACGTGGTTCACGTGGGACCAATAGAATGCTGCGATAAACTTACCTCTTGATGTTGTACTTGATGCCTGAGGGAATTATTATTATTTTTTTAACTATGAAAAAAATATCAATTTGCAAGAGCAATCGGTTGTTGGTTTAATGCTGTGGCCGACAGTAGAAGAGCTGTTTGATCAACATTTTCTCGAAAAGACAATCACGTGACCTACCCACTGATCTATATATATGACTGGATAGCCGATAAGCCAAGAATTTTGAGGTCGCGAGGCCGAAGAAATGTTTCTCGGCATACGATACTATACATGTACAGTATCAAAATTGGAGAACATTTGAAACAGTACTAAGTAAGAAACAGCATGATTTATGGTGTGTTAAATGAATTAAACATAAAACAAGAGGACTTCAGACATTTTACAACTTGCCTTAATTACATGTATAAATTACATGATTAATCAAAGCAGCAGTACATACCTGTCCAATTGTTAATTTATTTTTTAACTTGTTATATTTATTTTTTTTAAACTTGTTAAAATATAGTGAGCACCCGGTAAAAATCCCTCACCCCGCCTCCGGTCTCTACGAGCTGTATATATCTCATCTGTACGAATACCGTGTAGTTTACAGTTGTCTTCTCGCGAGATGGCAGTAACAAGATGGCCGCCCTGTGACTTCAACGGCTTGCATTGGCGTGGATGGGCTATCGCAGGGCCGGCCCTACATGATTTGGTACCCTAGGCGAAAATGTACATGGTAGCCCCCCCCCAATCCCATAAAAAAAAAACACACAAAAAAAATTATAGATATATTATATTTAATAGCACACCACACAATAAATACCAAATTCCACAAACAAATAAAAATAAGAAAAATAACAGAAGTACAATGCAATGCAACTTTTTATTGCAATTTTTGCAAAATGACAGTATTTAAAACCTCAAAATGTTTTCACTATGTACATTAATAATTGTGTAAGATACAAAAAATAGTAAATGTATCAATATACAAACTTTGATATATCATAAAACTTTGGCAATAAGGTGATTCACAGATAATGTGAATAGTGTGCAAAAAAACTTCACTAAATAACTTAGGAACATAATGGCAAATACTTAAAATAGTGCACGCCGGGACCTCCTTGCAGCAAAGGCATCAATTGGTGCGTCAAAAGATAGCTGCCTGGATACTTCTTGATTGATGCTGATAAGTGCCACTCTAGTTAGCCGTTCTTGTGACATGGTAGACCTTAAATAGTTTTTTTATTAGTTTAAGCTTGGAAAAGCATCTCTCAGCTGATGCTACAGTCACTGGTATGGTAGCGGCCACTCTGAGTGCTACCCACATGTTGGGATAGATTTCTAGAGAAGTTTTTTCTCCTCTAGAAAAACTAAAAGTTCCATGCTTGACATATTGGATTTTGGCCAGGTAAGAAATGACTGCATCTCTGCTAAGAGTTTTTTTTTTTTTTTTTTATTTATTAGAGTACATATTGCACAAATAAGTAGACCCCGAGAAAAAGGCTTGTTAATTCCAGGCCGAGCAGACATGTTGCTACCCATAACAGTCATGGAGTTCATAGAAAATACTAGATGTAGTCGTTTTTGTTGTGGGTTGCTTTTTTTTTTTTTTTTTTTTTGCATTAGTTAATTTGATTAAATTTAAGATTTTGTAATCTATGCATCCTATTACAACCTTACTTTCATGTTGTGAGTCAAGTGCGTATTCTACAGAAAACATTTTGTCAATATTTTGGAAATTATTCTTATGTTTATTGAGATATTGAACATCCATCCATCCATCCATTTTCTTGACCGCTTATTCCTCACAAGGGTCGCAGGGAGATATTGAACAAAATCTTTACATTTTTCAAAGGTGGTATACTCATATATGCTGAGCACTGTACATGATGCAGCAATAGCTGATATAACTGAAATAGTCACCTGGATCTAGAAGATCGAGCTTTGTGTCACTCAAAGTACTGCTGATTGGTGCTTGACTGGCTGTTGCTTCAGCTGTACATGAAACAAAATACATCACTTCAAATTATTTTGGTGTTAAAGCAGGGAAAACAAATCCATTTGCATTATGATAGAATACAATGTCAGAAATTATGGCTGTTTGTATTAAATGCACCATCCATGCACTTACATTCAGTAGCCTTTGGTGAAGATGACACTGAAGGATTGTTTACCACAGCTTCTGCAGGTGCTTGTTGTGGCTGCAAATATTTTCTCAGCGCATCTAGTTAAAAAAAAAAATGCATTTACTATATCGATGTTTACATTAAACCAGCACATAATTCTTATTTTCAATGAATTAATAAATTAATGTGGTTATGTGAAACAATGACTTGTGCAAATCCATTTGCAGGTATCTGGACTTGCTGGCTGTTTTAGTTTAAACTCAGCAAGCGTTGCCCCACTCTTGTGTGCAAAGTAGCTACTAGCATGGATGTAATGGTGCAGTAAACAAGTTACAAGCAAGCTAAGAAGCTAACGCTATTTTCATGTTTATTTTATAAACAATGATGATTGACTGACATACATACCTCTACCCTGGGCCCGTTTTTCCTCCTCCTCCTTTCGCCGCTTTCTTAATGCAGCACGTGAAGGCTTGGACCTTTTCATTGTTGTCGATGTCAATGTATAAACAACACAAGTGTGCCAACCATCTATCTATCTTTCTAAAGTGCTGCCACTACATTCTGAGATGATATACGACCCCTCCCCCTACCTTTCATTCATTGTAAGCGGCAGCAGCGGGTCAGGTTCAGGGCGCCAGGACAGCAGGTCGTGAACTCACAGTCATTTATTTGAAATAGAAGTAATAAGAAAAAAAAAGGAACTCAATAAAATATATTTGCTATATAACATTTTATGCTATAAAACACGAGAGGGGGGGAGGGCTTTTTGTGTTTGTGTTTTTTAAATTTTATTTTTTTTCCTTTCTGCAATTTGGCGCCCCCTCCACAAGATGGCGCCCTAGGCGACCGCCTAGCTCGCCTGTAGCCTGGGCCCTGCCAATTGCTATCATCCTCTCAGAGAAGTGTTCAGTAAGACCAAGGCCATGTCACTTCCCCCACATCGATCCTATGACTGTGCGATTGAGTTGATTCCTGGATCTACCATTCCCAAGGGGAGATTGTACTCGGTTTCGGGTCCCGAAAGCAAGGCCCTAAACGAGTACATAGACACTTCTTTGAAAGCCGGACTTATCCGGCCATCGTCGTCGCCAGCTGGAGCTGTTTTTTTCTTTGTGGGCAAAAAGGATGGCTCTTTACGCCCTTGTATTGACTACAGCCCCCTGAATGAAATCACAGTCAAGAATCGATATCCTCTGCCCTTGATGTCATCAGTATTCGACCAGCTACAGCAAGCCAAGGTATTCACCAAATTGGTTCTCCGCAACGCCTATCATCTCGTCCGTATTCGTGCAGGGGATGAGTGGAAAACCGGCTTCAATACTCCCCGAGGCCACTCCGAATACTTGGTCATGCCATTTGGACTCACTAATGCGCCGGCTGTATTCCAGGCCATGATAAACGATGTGCTCAAGGACTTCATCGACCATTTCGTATATGTTTATCTCGACGACATTTTGATCTACTCACCGGACTTGAAAACCCACCAGCAATATGTTACCCAAGTCTTGAAACGTCTACAAGAACACCAGCTCAATGTAAAGGCTGAGAAGAGCCTTTTCCATGCAGATACCATTACTTGTACTTCTCATTCCTGGGATTCGTCGTATCTCAGATGGAGTTGGAGAAGGTCAGCGCGGTCAGAGACTGGCCCACACCTGAATCCAGAAAGAAGGTGCAACAGTTCGCCATGGTCCGTCGATGTCGCCGAATCTGGTCAGCAGCTCGACTGGCACTACAGCGTCAAGGCGACAGAGTGAAACGAGCTGCTGACCGGAGGAGGAAGGCCGCACCCCAATACCAGCCAGGACAGAAGGTATGGCTTTCTACTAAGAACCTTCACCTCAAAGTACCTTGTCCAAAGTTGGCCCCAAGATTCGTGGGGCCATTCCCGATCGCCAAGACCATAGGTCCTGCCGCCGTGCGCCTTCGCTTGCCTCGATCCCTCCGCACCCACCCCACCTTCCACGTGAGCCAGGTCAAGCCTGTCCAGGACAGTTCCCTGGTCCCGCCCGAGCCTGCGCCGCCCCCTCCGGAGATGGTGGAGGGGGGCCCAGTGTATAAGGTCAGGAAATTATTGGGCGTCAGGAAGCGGGGCCGGGGACACCAATACCTTGTAGATTGGGAGGGATACGGGCCAGAAGAAAGGCAGTGGGTGCCCGCCCGGTTCATCGTGGACCCCTCCCTCATCGACGATTTTTATGACGAGCACCCTGAGATTCCTGGGCCGTCGAGAGCCGGCCGTTGAGGGGGGGAGGGGTACTGTCACGCCGCCACCAGAGTGGCGGTTCATGCTTTTGTTTTCACAGTCAGGTTCCCGTTTTATTTTGAAAGTATTAACTCTCCTCTCACCCCAGGTGACTTAACCTTCCTGCAGCTCACTGATTACCGGTCCACGCCCATGATTACCACCACCTGTTTCCAATCAACCCGGACATAAAAGCCACCTGCATTCTCCCCTCAGTTGCCAAAGTGTCACATCTCAGTGCATGGAAGCGTCCTCACAGTCCTCGTTCCACAGTCCTTGTTTGATGTCTTGTCTTGTCTTGTCTTGCCTTGCCTTGCCTTGCCTTGTGCCCTTAGTTTGCCCCTTGTTTTCCTCCCTAGTGGAGCGCCTTTTGTTGTCCCTGTTTTTGAGTGCCCTTTTTGTATCTCCAGTTTGGAGCTCTTTTTGTTCAGCCTTTTTTCCCTCTTTGAGAGGTGTTTTTTGTTTCGAGCTATTAAAGCTGCAGCCTTTTTGGCTAACTGTCACTCTGCGTCTGAGTCCTACCTTCTCTCGTCGTGTCAATTATTTTATTGGGATTTTCTTCTCTTTTGTTTTTTTTTTGTTTTTCCCTTATCTCTGCTGTTCATCTGTTTATATGTTCAATAAATTAAGAAAAAAAAAAAATGATGCCTTTGCTGCAAGGAGGTCCCGGCGTGCACTATTAAGTATTTGCCGTTATGTTCCTAAGTTATTTAGTGAAGTTTTTTTGCACACTATTCACATTATCTGTGAATCACCTTATTGCCAAAGTTTTACGATATATCAAAGTTTGTATATTGATACATTTACTATTTTTTGTATCTTACACAATTAATGTACATAGTGAAAACATTTTGAGGTTTTAAATACTGTCATTTTGCAAAAATTGCAACAAAAAGTTGCATTGCATTGTACTTCTGTTATTTTTCTTATTTTTATTTGTTTGTGGAATTTGGTATTTATTGTGTGGTGTGCTATTAAATATAATATATCTATATTTTTTTTGTGTGTGTGTTTTTTTTTTATGGGATTGGGGGGGGGGGGCTACCATGTACATTTTCGCCTAGGGTACCAAATCATGTAGGGCCGGCCCTGCTCTCGAGAACCGGACTTGGCACCACTGTCTTAAACCGTTTGACTGCGTTCATGTTTGTGTGTGTGTGTTCAGATTTTTTTCCATTTGTCAACGATCCTACAAATCTCCCGTTACTGTATTTTCAAACTTTATTTTGCATTCAACCTGATCGGACGCACGTCGAACCGCCATTACCGAGGGAGCTATAACACTGGAGAAAGGAAAAAAATTCCGGAGTCTTTACGGGGAAAACCCGGCAGCTGTGGTTACCAGGCAAATGTGTTAAAAAAAAAAAAAAAAAGTCGATGAAATATAAACAATTATTTTACTGGTATTGAATGTACAATAAACAGAATCTGATACATAACATTACAAAATAGTATAGCAGCATGTGCCTGGAAATGGTACTTCATCTGCAGGGCCGGCGCTAGCCATTTTGGTGCCCTAAGCATAAATGTTTTGTGGATAAAAACACTCCGTCCGCACACCCCATCACCCCTCCCCTGGTAGAAATGAACTGATCTGAGTATTGTCAGTTTTACTTTATTAAACAAAATAACATAAGTAGGGCTGGGTTTGAAATATCGATATATCGCTATCATATCGATACACCTTTTCATATCCCAATATCGATACATAAAACCATGTATCAATATATCGACCCCCACATTTTTGTCAATTTACACAGCCTGTGCTGTGGTTGTAATTTATTTAAATTATTTATTGTGGGCGGCACGGTGGACGAGTGGTTAGCACGTCTGCCTCCCAGTTCGGAGGACTCCGGTTCGACTCCAGGCTCCGGCCTTCCTGGGTGGAGTTTGCATGTTCTCCCCGTTCCTGCGTGGGTCTTCTCCGGGTACTCCGGTCTCCTCCCACATTCCAAAGACATGCATGGCAGGTTAATTGGGCGCTCCGAATTGTCCCTAGGTGTGCTTCTGAGTGTGGATGGTTGTTCGTCTCTGTGTGCCCTGCGATTGGCTGGCAACCAGTCCAGGGTGTCCCCCGCCTACTGCCCAGAGCCAGCCGAGATAGGCGCCAGCACCCCCCGCGACCCTTGTGAGGAATAAGCGGTCAAGAAAATGGATGGATAATATTGTTTTTATCAGGCCATGTTAAATGAAACAGATTAATGTAACTGCAATGGATTCAATTCCTAATGTAAATATTCATATTCTTACTAATGCATTAAATTAGAGCAAGAAGTTTCTACTCTTTGCAACATTGGTACTTTTGACTGTCTAAAATATGTGCTGCATGAATTCCTCAACTGAATCGAAAATTGTTGTGAATCATGAATTGAATCGGGCCCTTGTGAATCGAATGAAATCGATTCTGGAAATCTGAATCGATACCCAGCCCTACTTCTAAGTGTCAATATTGAAGTTTTAAAAATGTTCACAAAAATAAGTGATAAATAAGTCTTTATAAAACTAACAATGACACCAAATACTCAAATAAATAAAGCTAAATGAATTAAAATAAAACTCAATGCCACTACTATTAACAAATAAACATCTGGAAATGAACATAAAGTGCAAGCAAGTTAGTAGAGGCCCTACAGAGGCACATGTCTCCATTTCTGGGCTGCAAAATCGGCTATCAGGTCATCATATGACAGCTTTTGTGCAATTTCCGCATTTATGTTCGGGTATGAAATGCTCCTTGAACATATTGAAGCATTGATCCTGTATTCAGAAATACAAGACAATATTCAGGGATTCTACAATGAAATATGGTTTTGAACCAACCATGGTACAAACATTTTCTAAATTGATTAGGATTATGGTATTGTGCAGGCCTATATTTAAAACACAGGTACATGAAAATTTTAAGAATCTACCTTTTTAGAGAAGGGCTGATAGGGCACTATGTAAAAATTCTGGACATAATGTTAAAACTATGAATATGAAATGATGAATTCTACTTAGCCTTAAGATGGTAGGGGTGTGAATTGCCTAGTACCTGACGATTCGATTCGTATCACGATTCACAGGTCACGATTCGATTCGATACCGATTAATCCCGATACGAATTTATAAGTCGATTGTTGCGATTTTTTTCATTCAAATTTAGAAAATACTAATCAGTAAGCTTGTAGAGTGTAAGATTTATATGAAAATGTATTATTTATTTATCTGAAATTTCAGTCTTATAGAGGTTGTAATCTGTTTCATGTTTGAACAGCATTAAAATAAAATATTAAGGCTTAATGTTCCGTTCATATAACATTCTTCCATGCTCAAGGTGTGAATCCTAAAAAAAAAAAAAAAAAAAATCGATTCTGCCGATTATTGAATCGATTCGAGAATCGCGCGATGTAGTATCGCGATATATCGCCGAATCGATTTTTTTTTAACACCCCTAATGATTACTATTATTATTATTATTAGAACTATTATTATTATTTTCAAATTACACTTTCACCAGTACATGCCGCTCTTGGCCTAGGAACCTCTTGAAAATGTCGGCATACTCGTTGGCGTTCCATATGAAACAATATTGTCTCGTCATATTCTATTTAACATACCGTATAATGAACGTGCTGGTCACAACCATTCCACTGCGGCGGTTTTGAGTGTTTTTTTTTTTTTTTTGCTAACTGTGGTCATGTAAACGTAGCTGTTACAAAATAAACAAACAAATTGTCATTGTCATACCTGCAAGTGACGCGCGAGCATCATCTCGTTTTTTCTTTTCCTCTTTTCCGCCCCCAATTCTTGATGCCTTTTCGATGACATGTTCAGATATCCAAGAATATATAAAGTGCACCCCACCCCCTCCCCCTTTCTCTACTTGTTTGCTCCGTTGAAGCAAAGGTGCACCCACCCCCACCCCCTTTCCCTAGTACAGTAGTTTGCTCCGTTGGAGCAAAAGTGCACCCCGCAGCCCTCCCCCTTTCCCTAATAGGAGCAAGCTACTAGGGGAGGGGGGGCACCAACGTAGACCAGCGATACCGCTCGTCGAGTAAATAATGCTACGTTATTTTTTGTATTTATTAACATGCTTTACAAGCTTTTATTTTAAATATTAGACACTGATATTATAATTACTAAAATGATTATTTTTACAGGCTTGATTTGTTTTTTGGTGCCCCCTTAGGCAGTTGATGCCCTACGCGCAGTGCGTGATAAGCGTATGCGGAGCGCCGTGTCTGCTCATCAATCCTAAGGTTTTGCATCTGTGGCATGATGAGCTCCCATTCACGGCAACAGTAGGATTCGACTTCTGTCGGCATGAGTTCACAATTCGAGCAAGTACACCACCATTTCTCAGTCACCTGAGGCTCCAGCAACAACCAATTCTCGATCCCTCCTCTCACTCTGTGTACGTTGTAAATCCATCTGACGAATTTCGACATCAGTATATTCGGGTTCATAAAGATACCCCCTTGGCTCAGCGCTAAAAACATTTTCTTCTTCGTCAGTATCGTAGTCAGACATGTTACCGTGACTTCTCGGAGTTATAATTACGGCGGAAGGCTACTCGCTGCATGCGGGGCGCCGCGCAGTGATACGAACGAACAGAAAAATAGTACCCGGCGGTAATGGCGTCTGATTTTTTCGGGAAAAGAGTATTGTGATGCAAATGTATCACTCTTTTGAACACAACTTGTTTGGGAAGAAAAACGCTTTATTTATAAGACCCCAGCTAAGCTGCCGGGCTATTTTCTTCTCGTCCAACACCGGAGCCGAACTCTTGTCACAGAACACTGTCAGTGGTAAGTCAGTGATGATCGCACACACTGGAGGTGAGGATGAAATTGAGATTTATGTCAAAAAATCCGAACTATCCCTTTAAAGAAATTTGAAACTTTGAATTAAGTAAGTAATGATGGTTTTCAGCAATGACGATATTGTAAAGTGTGTAGAGGCACCATTTGGCAAATTGCCAAATGGGGAAGGCCTTGATATCGCACTGATAGTAGAAGCTTCTATATGGAAATGCAATGATTTCATGACTTTCTAACAGAGTAAGACAGGTAGTAATTTAAACCTTATTGACTGAATTTGAAAATACTTAGCCTACGAGGAGTTAAATGTTCTAAAAGTTCATTACTGTGGTGTTTGCATTTACGAATAGATTTGGTGTGACTCATGCAGATCCAGATTAGAGAACAACATAAAATTGCAAGAAAGAGCCTTTACAATGTTGTTTTGAATATAGTCCTAAAGTTTGTATAAAAGATTGGTTACACGGAGGAATGTTTTCCTAATTGAATTCTGTTTTCGCTCCTGCTGTGATTGAGTGTGAAATTTAACAAATTCTCCCTCACCAGAACCTGATACGTAAAATAGGCATTGAAGGGAAAAGATTATTAAAATGGTTTAGAAGGCAAACATATTAGTGGTGAGTTATTTAAAATAAATGAATAGCTGAGATTGGTATTTGATTAAGATGAAAAATGGCATTTAGAATTGAATTTGAATGTTCTTAAAAGAGCACAATTATTAATAGCTGCTTTTCCACCAACAAGCCCAGGATCTTTGAGTTCTGGGTAAAGTGAGTTTTTGGTTGTAAAAGATCAGCAGGGAATTTAGAATTGTGTTTTTACAGTGTCTTAGAGTTCTCTGTAATTAATTTAAATGAGTTTGATTGAGACGAGCTGATGTAAAAACACTGACCCCTCAAAGTAACCAGCCTAGGTTAGCGAGACCCTGCTGCCGAGATGGTACTTGGATGCCCCCTGGGGAATTTTAATGACCCTGGTAATTGTTGTTGGTGGAAAAACGCCCATTTATTTCAACAAGGTGAACATGAAAAACAAAGATGAAACGAAACCAGTAAGCAGAATTATATTAAATGGGATTAGGCCTAGTCTTGGTGTCTACATTAGATGGGAACATGGTAGTAAAAAGATAAGCCGAGTAGAAAAAGGGATATCGCTATGTGAAAGGTGTAGGATCTTTGCATTTTTACGACGCAGTATATATCCTAAATAAATTCTTAAATGGTAGCTGACGCCTTATTACAAAAAGCGAGGGAATTGAGTGTAAAGAAGGGAGATAGAATGGCAGATGACAAACTATGTCACTCTGAGCATAAATATGAGAACGAAAACAATGCCACACCTACGAGTGTCACAGTTGACTGACTACCTGTAAACTGATGATGAGTTTGATGCAGTGACACTGCATATAACAATTATGGCAGAAGAAATAGAAATGACAGAACTTTTGTTTTTGTAAAGGTTTGAGGGCGTGGGAGGAGGACCCGAGTGCAGAGACGGGAGGAAGGCAGAGTCACTTGAGAGTTTTTAATCAGTCAACACAGTAGTGAGAAGTAGAGCAAGGTGGGGGTCGAGTCCAGGCAGGTGATAGGTGATCCGCAGGCGGGTTGGCTTCGGCAGGCAGGTAAATGTAGGGCTTCAGCAGGTGCAGGAGATCTGGACAGAGAATGATAATCAAAATAGGTTCTACACAAAGGCAGGCAATGAGCTGGAAGCAACTGACTGTATCACAGTAACCCCGGGTTTTCACAGGATGCGGTTGCGGTGCGGTTGCGGTGCGGTGCGTCTTGACTGCGTGCTCCGGACGGGTCAATTTTTTTGTCAATCCACACCGGCTCCGCACAGCTGCGGTCCGGCAGCTCCGTCGCCGCCCACTTCCCAACGTGTCTCGCGGGACCGCGCGCGCGCGATCATGTGGCATTTCACAACGACAAACATACAGAAAGTCTGCTCAACAGAGAAGCAGAAAGATATGAGATTCCATGCAGCATCCTTTTTTTGGTTGTCCTTGTAAAGTATATTAATAACGAGAGTCGGGTCAGTGCGGGTCCACTCTTTATTTCTGTCTTCCGCGTCCAGCTGCCGCTCAGTACGGCAAGCGAGACGGGCACAACAAGCAATCGCGAACATCAAACTCACAATACATTACAGTCCTTATAAAAAGGATGTGCCGTGTCATATATTATTTTGTGGTTTTCCACCTCCAATATAAACCTCTCCTCGTCCATGTTCGCTGGTGTCTAAACCGTGAATGAGCACATGGCCCGGCGACGCCCACGTCACGTTTTGCTGAAAAACTTGCGAAATAGGAGCTGGCGAGTGTTTTATTCTGAAAGGTAACCGGAAATTTATTTTGAAACTGCCTCGGTCTTCCTGTCCCGCTCGATGTGTTTTGTGCTAGCTTGCCATTTGCCGGAGGCCTACCGCTGCGGCGTCCGGCAAAAATAGAAAATAGGTCTATCCTTGCGGAAGGCTTGCGGCACGCCACAGCTGAGACGCAGTCGACACGCAACGCACCCGCAAGCGGTGTAAACTGCACCATTCGAATGAATGGAATCTAATTGCTTGCGTCGCCGGACCGCACCGCAACCGCACCGCAACCGCATCCGGTGAAAACCCGGGGTGAGACAGGATTTGAGTTAATCAGGCCTCAGCCCCGCCCACTAACTTTGATGGGCGAGTTTGACAGATAAAATAAATTCACGAAACACCGCAAAACAGCGACCATGAAATAATTTGAATAAGTGAATATATATATATGTATATATATAATTAAATAATCACAGGGAATTTAATTGTGTATTTATTTATTTAATGTTGGCACTTTTGGTCCTCCATATATAAGCAGGGTTACTTTTCAAATGTATTCTGACAAAGTTGAAAAAAAAATCAAATTAGTAATGTAATCCAAGTACTGTAATATTAAAATAATGCAACTTGAATCATTTTAATTACTTTTGGATTAATTCATTCCCAAATAGGCTAATCAGGACAAAATAAAAAAAAGATCACAAACAATATATTTTGGAATGGATACAGTGGACATGGGATAGGACTGCAAAGAGCAAAACCATTCAAATGAGCTTCCAGCCAAGTTAGCTTTGGACACCAGCAAATCGAAGTTGCAACGCTCCTACTTTTACTTTAATTTGGCTTCTACATTGGCTTAAAATAAAGCAAGGCAATTGGTTTTTCAACTTTATTTTAATAGATATGTACAAAATTTACAGCGTCTGAAAGTAGTTGGTCCAATTAGTCAAACTGCCTGGGTGGCGTGGGACGAGGTACCCAAGGTCTTCTCCATGCTGCGGTTGTGCTTGTCCATTCGCAGGGAAAAGTCCTGGAAGCAATTGTCCAATTCTGTCGCCCATTTCTTGACCTCACAAGCGTGACGGTGACCTTTGCAGCAGTAGTCGTCCGACTGTTGGATGAGCAGCTTCACGCACTGCTCTGTTTCCTGCAGATGAGTGTGTAAGAATATTTTTGAATGCTTGTATTAGAAATTTATATTTGTGTTGTCGCACTGAAAAGTTTCCAGAAAGGGAAATAGTTTACTGCTATTAACAATGTGTGAATTATAGTGTGATGTGCAACCCACCTTGGCAATGATGTGCAAGTCCTCGCGATCTTTCAAAAGCTCCCGCCTGCTTTTGTGGATGCGAGAGCCAGTGGAGAGGTGTGTGGACAGGTAAACCTCACCCATGTCCTGAATGGTCCCAAGCAGCTACAAACAAACAAACAAACAAACAAACAAACAAACGGACGTGTGATGTTTTTGATTGAGTCTCATGAGGAAGTAAGAGACGAATGTTTTCTAACTGACCTGTTTGGCCCGACGTTCAAATGCCACAAAACTCTGACACTGCTCCAAACTCTCCCTCATGTTCCACAAGTGAAGGACACGATCTTCTCTCTCCAGCAGGCCAGCAAGGATTTCTATGACAACAAAATAATCACACATTAGGGTAACAGATGATGAAAGATTAGAACGGCATTTTACAATTCTTACAATTATTTTCAATACTTTCCAATTTTCTAGTGGTGCATTGAATAGTTTTTCCAAGGAGAATTTGTGCTCAATTAAAGACGCTGATTTGTACAATTTTCTTATGAGAGCATTTGGTTACGGCTATATGAATCCCTTCGTTTTGGTAAATACATTAATTATTTTGTCCATACTGACTTTGAACTTCTCCCTTTTGTGCGTCATCGTGACTCTGCATTCCCATCTTGACGCCGTCCCTTTCCATGTACTTCAAGAAGATATCCGCGATTCTCCTGGCCATACTGCACGCCTCAATGACAAAAATGACAAACTCTTAAGTTAAGAGGTATAACAATGCAAAACTATGTTTGTATCTTCCAGGTGTCATTTGAACCTTGAGGAAGACTTCCTTCTGCTCCAAGTGTTTCCTGATCCTGAGGGTCAAATCCGCCTCACATTTGGGGTGGAGATTGTCCGCTCCTCCGCACCAGTCCTCCTCTCGCTGATAGTCCTGCTCCAGGCAGTCCAACACATGGCACACCTGCAAGGGAGAAATTAAGTCAGTCCGTGGTATTCTTCTTGTTCCCCAGAATTGCATGTGTTCAAATGAGCCATCAAGGTAGGATAATTCATTTTATGGAATCCAATATCAAACATTGACATCTAATGCTTGTCCTACTTTTTCTGAGGTCTTGTAGAAGGCCACAGAAACGACAACCAGCTTGATTTTTCTTGGCGTTTTGCTCAAGAGCTGCGGCCAGTCAAATGTCGCACCCTCTGCGCAGTCTCTGTCCAGGTCCATGTCGTGGGTTCTGGATTTGCGAAAGCAGAACATCCTATTTGTGTGCACTGCTCAACTTTCAAAGCACTCTGGTCGGACTTCTGTAGGCAAGAGGTGGAGAACAGTCAGAAGATTGTTGCCACAAAGAAAGCACGATTTCAAGGCAGCATTTCTAATTATATAGCCTAACTTACACAACAAAAACAAAAGCAGCTGTAATAAAACGTACATAAATTACACATGAAACAATATACAGTGAAAAAAAATACAAATAAAAAAGCAGTTTTTACAGCGGCGGTTACCAGGGAAATTCTGTAATAAATGCAGTGGGGAAATGCAAACAACTTTACAGAACAGCTTGTTTATTTTACTGGTATTGAATGTGCAATAAACAGACTCTGCATGTAAATTGAACAGAACAAAATAGTATAAAAGCAGCAAATGAAGATGAATTACCATTTCCAGGCACATGCTGCTGTTATACTAATTTGTTATGAATCAGATTCTGTTTATTGTACATTTAATACCAACAAAATAACAAAGTTGTTCAGTAAAGTTGTTTACATTTCATACACTATTCTTTTGTATTTCTCTTGTTTTTCATTATTTGCCTGGTAACCACAGCTGCCGGGTTTTCCCCGTAAAGACTACAGATAATTATTATTATTATTTTTTAAATCTTTTCTTTTCTCCAGTGTTATAGCTCCCTCCGTAATGGCGGTTCGACGTACGTCCCATCAGGTTGAATGCAACATGAAGTTTGAAACTTTTTTTTTTTTTTTTTTTAACTTTATATTAAAATAAATAAATAAATAAATGAAGTTTCAAAATACAGTAACGGTAGATTTCTAGCATAGTTGACAAACAGAAAAAAAATCAGAACACAAACTGTCATAAACGCAGTAAGGCCTTGAAAACAACGCAAAAAGAGGGCAAATTTGAATTTTAGATGTCACACATATAGCCAATCTACCAACCAATCGACAAAAAAGTATTCTGTAGCCATATGCTAAACAGGAAGTCCGCCATATTGATTTACTTTGGTATTTGTAGCCATTTTATAAGGGGTCATATTTTAACAACTGTCGATTCACAGGCAGCCACAACAAGCGCGGTTCTCTCACGTAACGGCTAAAATTGTGCAGTTAACAACAAGTTACACGCACAAAATCAACACTGAAAGTTTACATAAGAAAAAGTTTGGAAAAAGCAACACAAATTAAAGAGGACGTTTGCGAAGCGCTTTTAACAGCTATACCGACTCACAGGCATTACACATTCAATTTGATATTTTAACGACATATTTGACTCGACAAAACACACACATAGAAAAATAATAATAACTTTTCTATTTTATTGAATCAGACAGTTGTTGTGAAAGACAAGACAATTGTTCAACATTTAGCTGCTTGTAACCAAAGAGAGGTATAAACATATAATGGGTCATAATTTATCATCTTGACTAAATTATATTCATTCAGTGAAAAATGCCTGCACTATAAATTATGGTTGAGTGAAACAAAGATTCATTACCGATACATATACCACACAAGATAAAATACCCACCATTACATTGCATACCAGTCCATCTTAGTGCAGCGAGAGGTCCAAAACATACAGCACATTTATCCAAGCTTGATACATGTGAATAAACCACCTGATGTTTACACTTCTGTAAAAAAACAAAAAAACAAAAAAAAAAAACAAATAAAAATGATAGTTTGTTCACCTCTAAAATCCACCATAAATTAATTAGGGGGTGGGGTGGGTGCACTGCAGTGCATAATCTAAATCACCAAACTGCCAACAAATCTTCAATTTGTAATATTTTTGAATTTCAAGTTCCACAACTTCTTGGAATGTTAGCCCATACAATCTTATTGTTGGATACTGTATTTTAAACGTCTTTGCAATAGACCATTATTGATTTGTTAGTTATATAGTGCAGCCCTTGCATCTATTCTACACTCTTCACTCCCAACGTCTTGCTTCCGAAAACTGATTTCAACTGATTGCAGACTGACACAACTGTTCCTTCACCATGTTGTGCTTCAGTTGAAACCTGGTGCAGATGAAATAAAAATTTATGAAATATTAAAATTAAATTCCTAGTAACAAGACTGTACCTGTGCATTTACAGTTACATTTCATAGAGGAATATGAATAGGTTAAAGTATTGTGAATGCAAACTTTTTCTGAAAAAATAAATAAATAAATAAGTCAGCACGAGAGGTTTGTGTTAATTGGTGAGGTCTAATTTTTCCAAATCATGTGATTGCCAATTAATCAACCCACATGCAATAATCAATAATCATTGCAGAGTGGTAAAGTGCATGCAGTGACTCGTTCAACTTCTGCTTACAGTTAGTCTCTAATTAATCAAGACCTAATAAACAGTTTGTTACAGGGGATATAATTGACAATATTGATATGATTATGTAGTATAACGTCACTGTGTAAAAATCTTCTACACAATTAAACATTGAAGAGAAAATACACACAGTCCTCAGAGTTCATACCTGACCACAGTATGAACTGTGAGGACTGCATGTGTAACTTCAAGCCCCGAAAACGTATTTATCCCTGACAGTGTATTCACTGTCCTCAAAGTGTCAAGTTATTCACAACTACTACATTGTGAGGACTGTGTATCTGCGAGGTCTGCGCAGTATTGGAACAACATGCGACATGGGTGTTGAATATTATGAGAGAGATTATTTCGATATAGAACATGAACCTAAAATGTCTTTGTAATCCAATTAAAAAAGAAATACACTTTTTTTATGTGGAAAAATAAGCAGGCTCTTTGTGCTCTAGTCTTATCCAATTAAGTTATTTATTGTTAGTGATGCTTCTCGATACTGTTCTCTTTTACAGCAATGCACAATTAAGGTTGTCTCTGATTGGTCAAAGTAAAACGTTTGTTGGGTTTATTAAATTAAAAATTGGTTAAAATTGTAATTATCCTGAATGTAGAAGTGGTGAAAAAAAAGAGATTTTATTTTTGGCCATATCACTCATCGCCAGACTGAAGTATACAGTCCAATATTCATTTGTTGCATGTCTTTGCAATACACATATTGCATGAGCCATTCGTGCGACAAGATTTTATCCATGGATTGTGCAGCCCTAATATCTGCACCCTCCACTACAAACGTCTTGCTTCTGAAAAATTAAGTTCGACATCAACATTCAAAAAGAAATCTAGTCACCTGGTCAGCGTTCGTGAAGTCTGTGACACCTGCTTCATCAGGTTGTTCTTCTGTTGAAATCTGATGCACATGAACGGAAAAATACAAATAACATTCAATTCTTAGTAATACATAAGACCGCATCTGTTAGTGCATTTACACAGTTACAGTACATAGAGGAGAATGATTTGGTAAAAGTATTGTGAATACAAACAATTTTTGTGACAAAAAAAATAATTACAGAAAATAAAAATCAGTCAGCACGAGAGGTTTGTGTAAATTAGTGAGGTCTAATTTTTCCAAATCATTTGAATGCTGATTAATGAACCACATGCAATAATCATTGCAGTGTGGTAAAGTGGATGCGTTGACTAGTTCAACTTCTGTTTACCGTTAGTTTCTGATTAATCAAGACCTAATAAATAGTTTGGTACAAGGGATATAATTGACAGCATTGATGTGAAAATGTAGTTTCATGGCACAGAGTGTGAAAAATCTTATGCACAATGAACAGAAAATACACACAGTCCTCAGAGTCCATACCTGACCCGAGTATTGAACTGTGAGGACTGCATGTGTGACTTCAAGCCCTGAAAACTTATTTATCCCTGACAGTGTATGAATACACTGTCTTCAGAGTGTCAGTTATTCACTACTATTACATTGTGAGGACTGTGTATCTGCAAGAGCTGCACAGTATTGGCAAACCTTGCAACATGGGTGTTGAATATTGTGAGAATTATTTTGAAATAGAACATGGACCTACAAAAAAATGACATCTTTATTATTTAATAAAAGAAATACACTTTCATGCTCAAAAATATGCAGGCTCAGTGTGATCTAGTTTTATGCAATTAAGTTATTTATTTTTAGTAATGCCTCTTGACACTGTTCTCTTGTACGGCAATGCACAATCAAGGCTGTCTCTGATTGGTCAAAGTCAGACTAAAGTAGAGCTGGGAAATAAATAGAATTAATTCGATGAATCATTTTGAAAATCGAATTGTTGAAAATTTGCTAAATCGTGAAATCGAATTATGTCTTCTGGATTATTAATGTTAACTTTGTGTTCCTATTTGAAATGCTGTATTGTATTAAGTGTTACGGCTCCCCCTATTGTTGAACAGAGGGAAAGGTTAGACATGCGCAGTGGATGTTTGGTGGGTGGTTTTTGGTGTGATGGTGGAAAAGAAGCAGGTGTTCGACTGTGGAGAATAAAAAGTTTAAAAAGGCAACAAACGTCGTGTTTGATTAGTACAAGTCAACATTGGTAGCAGAGGATGGTTTGAGGATGGCTGCGAACTACAAGGTACCGCCGAAGTTTGACGAAACCAGACCGTATGAGAGTTGGAAAAATGAAATCAGCGTTTGGAAAAGGATCACGGAGCTGGACAAGAAAAAGCAAGCGCTTGCTTTGGCTTTGGGGCTGGAAGGAAGAGCCCGCGAAATCGCCATGGAGATTCCAGCTGACGACTTGGACAAGGATGATGGTATGGAGACATTATTAGCTAAACTGGACGGTGTTTTTCTAAAAGAGGAAAAGGATCGTACTTACGAAGCCTATTCTCATTTTGATCGAATTACGAAAGACAGTTCCGTTTCAATGGAAGATTACATCATAGACTTTGAACAGCGTTACAACCGGAAAAAAATATATAACATGACACTACCTGATGCTGTGTTAGCATTTAAGCTGCTGGAGACGGCTTGTCTCGACGAAAAAAACAGACAGCTCGCGCTAACGGCATGCACGGAGTTGAATTTCTCGTCAATGAAATCTGCGCTCAAACGGATTTTTGGAACGAAAACGACAAGTTCGTCGAACACGATACAGCTGAATCAGGACGCAGCTTTTCTCACGGATCAACGAGAAATAAAAGGAAAACGAAACACGTCGTTCAAAAGTGGTCAAATCAGGACACCGCTACCAGGCACCAATCCATTGGATAAATTCGGCAAACGTTCGAGGTGTGCTGTGTGTCAAAGCACATTTCATTGGGCCAAAGACTGCCCCCATAAGAGGAATGAGCAAGTAAAAATAATTGAAGATGAAAATGTGGATGAAGTGAACATAACATTGTGGACACAGGACCCCATGTCTGACTCAGAAATTTTTTTGACTGAATCTTTTGGAACAGCCACTATAGACACGGCGTGCACTCGCACAGTATGTGGTGAGATGTGGCTGGAGAGCTATGTTAATCAGCTCAGTCAAGAGCAAGTCAACAAGCTGATGAAAACAGAGCACCACAGTTGTCGGCCATTTCGTTTTGGTGATGGAAAAACAGTATATTCCAACAGAAAGGTGAGACTTCCGGCTAAAATAGGACAAACAAGATGTAATATTGACACAGAAGTGGTCAATGTTGACATTCCCCTGTTGTTGAGTAAAACATCCCTCAAGAGGGCTGGAGCAATTCTAGATATGGAACATGACAAAGTGGTAATGTTTAAGCAAACAATACCCCTGGAGTTCACCAGTTCGGGACATTACTGTGTGGACATAAGAGATGAAGATGACACTGGGAATGAAGTGAAGGATTTGCAAACAACAACTAAAGAAGAAGTCCTTTTGGTGACTGAAAATATGCGTCCAGATGAAAAGCACAAAGTCCTGCTCAAGCTTCACAAACAATTTGACCATGCATCAGCAGACAGACTGCAGAAGCTTATTCAAAGTTCAGGGAACAAAGACAAAGACTGCCTCACTATTTTGCAACAAATAGTACATGACTGTGACATATGTCAGAGATACGGCAAAACTAAGCCAAAGCCAGCTGTTGGACTGCCTCTAGCTTCAGAATACAATGAAACAGTGGCAGTGGATCTGCACGGGTTGGAGCAGAATGTGTGGTACCTTCATGTCATCGACCAGTTCTCACGCTTCAGCGCAGGAACTATAGTGAAAACCAAGAAGGCATCCGAAATCGTCAACGCCTTCATTCACACGTGGATAAGTGTGCATGGACCTCCACAGCGCATCTTCAGCGACAACGGTGGAGAATTCAACAACGAGGAATTCAGGGACATGGCGGAGAATTTCAATGCAGAAGTAAAGACGACAGCGGGGTACAGCCCTTGGAGCAATGGACTATTGGAGAGACACAATCAGATTCTTACAGCCATCATCCTCAAGGTAAAACAGGACAATGGCTGTGATTGGCAGACTGCTCTGGACTGGGCCCTTATGGCGAAGAATTGCATGCACAGTGTTCATGGGTATAGCCCCCATCAACTTGTATTTGGTCAAAATCCTAACCTACCTTCTCTGTTAGTCGATAAGTCGCAAAGCAGGGTGACAGAAACTATACAGGATGTGACACACAGTGAACAGCTAGACAATGACGATGAACAAAATGGAGACAGAGAAACCAATGTAGGAGAAGGGGTACATCCAACAGAGACACAAATTGAGATTGAGCACAATGCTGTATATGATAATCCTGTCATCATTGACAGTGTAAAGTTGAAACAGGGACAGACTGTAACTTTTATGAAAAGGAATGAGGATGTCCCTATGAGAGCAAAAGTGCTTGGCAGAGCAGGCAAAGCCACAGGCCAGTATAAAATTTGGTATAATCTCCAATATATTCAGTCTGATGGTAGCGACGGTGAAAAGGAAGCAGTTGATATGTCAGGTGTTGATCATCTCAACATTGAATCGGGAGTCATGAATGATGATGTACTTATTACAAAAGACATTTGATGCAGCTAAACAGGAAGAGATCAAAAGCTGGTATGACAATGATGTTTTTGTGAAAGTAGAAGATACAGGCCAAAAGAGTATTTAATATTATATACAGGCCAAAAGAGTATTTAATATTATATATATATATATATATATATATATATATATATATATATATATATATATATATATAATATATAAGAGTTTAATATTCAAGAGCTACAAAAAGATTCACCAACTTGTGCATCTGAATCCCTCAGGTTGCTGTTGACCGTGATTTGTCAAAATCAGTGGAAAGTCCATTCTATGGACATAAAGTCAGCTTTTTTGCAAGGCATGGAGTTATCAAGGGACATTTATGTCCGTCCACCTCTAGAAGCAGGCAGAAATGGAATGTTGTGGAAACTAAAAAAAATGTGTATATGGTCTTGCTGATGCATCACTATATTGGTATAACAGAGTCAAAGAAACAATGGAGAGCACAGGTGGACAAGTATCAAAAGTGGATCCTGCAGTCTTCTACTGGTTAGACGAGAAAGGCAAAGTTACTGGTGTGCTTGCATGCCATGTGGATGACTTTCTATGGGCAGGTTCATCAGACTTTTCTTCTGATGTGA
Source organism: Festucalex cinctus (assembly GCF_051991245.1). NCBI lineage: Eukaryota > Metazoa > Chordata > Actinopteri > Syngnathiformes > Syngnathidae > Festucalex > Festucalex cinctus. The sequence continues at coordinate 17,433,566 of NC_135429.1, forward strand.
TATCTCAACATTCCATGTTGGACGTGAGGAACACGACAATTTCCGTTATGTGGGAATGGATATTGTTTCTGTTAATGGTGTGATACAGATGCATCAGCACGGCTATATTGAAAACTTGCAACCGATTCACATCCAACCAGCGCGTGCTATACAGAGGGATTCACCTGTAAATGAAACTGAAAGAGAGCAACTTAGGTCTAAGATAGGACAGATCTTGTGGGTTGCTAAACAGACGAGACCTGATGTAATGTTTGACTCGTGTTGTTTGGCATCCAGTTTAAAAGATGCCACAGTGCAATCTATTCATGATGCAAACAAGGTCATTCGGAAACTCAAAGCTGACACTGAAGTTTCATCATTTGGGGAATGGTGATTTAAAACTAACCGTTTTCAGTGATGCTTCATTTGGAAACCTCCCGGATGGCGGTACACAAGGTGGTACATTGATCACCCTTATGGGAGATAAAGGAAAATTTTGTCCTCTTAGTTGGCAATCCAAGAGGATTAGACGGGTGGTTAGGAGCACCCTCGCTGGTGAAACACTTGCAATGTCAGACGGTATATGTCCAGTTTTTTAATTAAACTCTCTTTACGTTTAACTAACTCCCTCTGGAAGGGTAGACAGGACAGGCACGGCGGATACAACTCAACCGTTTATTCTATTATTTCGCACACGCACACATCAACGCACTCACACAATACCTCACATACGCGTTCGCTGTACTCAGCGTTAGCTAGTTAGTAGCAGTAGTAGTAGTGGTAGTGTTAGCAATAGTAGTAGTAGTTAGCAATAGTAGCGGTAGGTCGCAAACCGTCGAGGCGTCCCGGTCCTGACATTCAACACAAGCCAGCTCGACATAGATACCATATATAGATTGCCCCGCCCACCCCATACACACAGGTGCAAGTCATCCATAATTAACTACGACCGGAACTGGGTACACAAATAAGATCATTTACATATATGTGGACACAAATTTATGCACTACATAATACTGTAAATTAAATTGGCACATCACTTTGAAACGGAAAATGTTTTACATTGCAGGAAAGTTCTACACCTCCCACTTGGTCTACTGATTTTACAATCTAAGTAGGCCACTATACCCATGCTCTCAAACATAAATAGGATGCACACACTTAAGCGTAGTGGAGTCTCGGGGTCCATAAACAACATCAATTGTTATCGTTAGCGTTGTGAATTTCCTTCACCGAAACACACCACCAAATGGTTGATGGTGGGGAGTCTTTATCCCGTACCGAAACACACCACCAGCTCTTGAAGGGGATGGTGGAGGGGAGTCTTTGTCCTATGCAAAGAACAGTGACAACATGCCACGTGGTGGGGATTATCCTTTTTACCGCAACACACCACGTGACAGGGATCCATTGTACCGAAACACACCACGTGGTGGGGATCCTTTTACCGCAACACACCACGTGGTGGGGATCCTTTTACCGCAACACACCACGTGGTGGGGATCCTTTTACCGCAACACACCATGTGGTGGGGATCCTTGTTCCTCTATCGGTAAAAGAACCACCAGTCTTCTGACATCCCTATGTAGGATGGTAGAGGGGCAGGTTTCCCTCACTTGGTCTCTCTTTAACTGCCCATCAGACACCGGGAAACTTTGACATGTTTTAACTCGTACATCACGGACGACACCATGTGTGTCAGGACAGACGTCCACAATCCGACCAAGTTTAAACTGACCCCTGATTGCATTTTGGTCAGCAATCCACACAAGGTCCCCCACCTCAACATTCCTCACAGGAGCATGCCATTTCTGGCGGATGAAGAGGCCAGGTCCAGCAAGCTGACTCCACCGCTTCCAAAATTTGTCGACCTCAATCTGAACTGCCCTGAGACGCACAACAGGATAGGGGGGGTATTCAAACCCACAGGTGTCTCCCTTGGATCTTGCCCGGCCGAGCAGAAGAGAATTGGGTGTGATGACTTCTACAGCTTCATCCTGTACTTGCATTCTGGCACCAATTGGTCTCTCGTTTGATAAGTTAGCAGCCAAATAAAGGAGTGTCTGGAATTCCAGAGTTGTGAGATTGCCTCCCTCACCAACACTGCCCAGTGCTTTTTTGAGTACACGTACTGATGCTTCGCCTGCCCCATTTCGATGGGGAGAGTCCGCTGGATGAAATTCCCATGACCAGTCAGTGCCCGCAGCAGCTGCCTTCTTTTGAATTAAGTTCTTGTCAATGTTCATCAAGAATTCATAAAGTTCTTGTAACATCGGCCTAGCACCCACAAAGTTCGTCCCCTGATCAGACCAGAGCTTCCTTGGGTGACCCCTGAGGGCTGTAAATCGCAGGTAGGCTTTCATGAATCCTTCCGTGGATAAGTCCTCCACAACATCAGCATGTACAGCTCTTGAAGCCATACAACTATACACTACACCCCAGACCTTCATTCTGGTTCTGCGTTTCACAACATCTTTGACAATGTAAGGCCCAAACAGGTCAAGGGCGGTAAACTCAAAAGGTGCAGCAGGTTCAGTTCTCTCGACTGGAAGCTCGCTCATTATCTGCCCACACATTCTGGCTTTGGTCTTTCGGCAGTGCATACAGGAATTTATTACTTTTCTAGCAATTCTTGATCCCTGTACCACCCACGCTTTAGCTCTGGCTCGAAGAATTGTGCCTGCAACCCCCTCGTGATTAACCTCATGAGCTTCTCGTGTGAGTAGGGTGCTGACCCACGCTTTGTAGGGAATGAGGGGCACTCCAATTCTTTCCTGCGAAATAGTCTGTACTCTGCCATAGCACAGCAACAGACCCGAAACCTCATCCCTGCTGACAACGAGTCTATTTATTGTCGTTACAGGAAATTTAACTCCATTCTGGGCCGCCAAGCACAGGTCTTGAAATGCAACCTCAAGCTCTTGCACTTTTGATGCCGCCTCCCACTTTACCGGCATGGAGGCTCCCCGAACGAGAGTTCACCACTTTTTCACAGCCCTGCGAAAGTAGCTGATCACCCCACAGAGTTTGGCAAGTGAACTATACTTTGTCGGGTCGACTTGGTCAACCAGCAGGGCTCCTCGCAGAGTCTCATTGCCTTTAGCCTTGGTCTTGGCCTTGTCAAGATCTGTCCCGTCTCCTGGGGGTTCCGGGGAATTATTACCATATCCAACGGCTGAGGAACCATCACAGGTTGCCTTGCTGGTGTTCAAGACATTTTTGGCCTGGGCCCTGGTGAGAACTGCTGAGAATGCCTTTCTCTGGAGCTTGCTCACTGCTTCTCTGGCATCCGTTACCACTTCTAAGGCAGACTTCATGGGCCACAGTTCAATCGGACTTGACAGGAACCCGGGCCCCTTTTGCCATACAGAGTTTTCATCCAATTGTCCAGGAGAGCATCCCCTTGTAATGAGATCAGCGATGTTAAGCTCACCTGGTATCCACCACCAGTCGGTCACAGGCCCAGCCTTCTGGATTTCTCCCACTCTGTTCGCGAAGAATGTCTGGAACCCGTAGCTCTCTCTCTGAATGGCCCCCAGTACAGTCTGACTGTCAACAAAGTGGTACCACTTTTCCACGTCCAACCGCCCATGCTTCAACATGTGCACTTTTAGGCGTGTAGCAAAGACCGCTCCACAGATCTCAGACTTGACGGCATCACCCTTCTGATCAAGGGGAGTTAATTTAGCCTTCGATTCCACCAGGCGTGTGACCACACCATCAGCTGTCACCCATCGCAAGTACAGCACAGCTCCATAGGATTCACAACTCCCATCGGAAAACGTGATCCCCCAAGGTTTACCTCTCCACCCAGGAGGTGTGAGGCTTCTGTGGAACCTGATGCTGCTCAAGCGAGTGTACTCTTTGAACAGTTCGACTGCTTTCAGTCGGAGCTCGTCAGAAAGAGATTCATCCCATGTATCTTTTGTAAGCTTGCCAGCCTCCTGGTAGGCCCTTCTCACGAGGATGACTCCTTTCTGTTTAGCAGGCGTCGCCAGACCTATTGGGTCATACAGTCCAGCGATTTGGCTCAGGAGCATTCGACGTGTCAGTGGATTTGGTGTGCTTTCCTCAACTTCATTTTCAGTAAGGTCGGTTTCAGTCCTAACCTTTTTCTTCCTTCTAGAGAAGTTAATGGCGGCCATCACAAAGAGTTTGTCTTCAAACACAAGGTAACCAACTCCTAGGGCTTTATTGTCTTCCGCCGCTAACTGGTTTGGCAACATCAGAGCCATTGGCTTTGAGCCTGCCCCGTCCAGCCTCCCACTTTGCTTGGACCGGACCCAGGGCTTGAGGTGGAAGCCTCCGGCCTCGAGTATCTTCTCCACCCCTCTGAGTATGCTGTCCAGGCATTGTGGGTCATTATGGGAGGTGAGGAGGTCATCCACGTAGGAATTTTCTTCGATGACTCGTTCCTCTTCCACCATGGTTGAGAACTGGGGCAACTTTGCAGTCTCCCGCATGGCTACCTGCGCGATGCACCCTGCAGGCTTGTCTCCCATGTTCACCCTTACGACAGCATAGTCCTCAATCTCATCTTTTGGTGAGTCTCTCCACAGAAACCTGTGGACATGGACCTCTTGCTCCTCCAACCATACATTTTAGTAATGTCCCCGATGGCTGCATGTTCCCCTTCTCTGAACCTGAGAAGCACCGCCCTAATAGGATTGAGAACATCTGGGCCCTTGAGTAGAATGCTGTTCATGCTCACCCCTTCAAACTCTTGGCTACTGTTCCAGACTAGACGAACTGGTGTAGTCACTGAGTGGGGGTTTGGTGCGATCAGATGGCTCACCCACCATACAGCACCTTTCCAGCCATCCAAAACATCCTGCGTGAGCTTCACAGCAGCTCCTCTCCCCACCATGTCATGGACTTGCCTTGTGTAGGCCTCTTTCCACATGGGGTCTTTCAAAAGCCGCTTCTCAGCTCTCAGGAATGCTGCCTCTACAGCCTTTCGGTTGTTAGGAAGTGAAGCTGGATCTTCTCTCCAAGGGTACTTTGCGTCCCAGTGTGGCTGGTTGCTGTGGGAGTCGCTTTCTCGGTAAGTCAGGCCTGCTCTTATTATTTCGAGCTCCTTCTCATCAGCTAGGGACATTTCTTTTTCCTCCCGGTGGGCACTTTCCACAGCGACACCCTCCGCAGGCTGGATCACAGGCAGCACCTATGCTGTCCCATTTTAGCCACTCAAGGACTTCTTTAGTGCATGCCAATGTCTGAATTTGAATGCCTTCCTTTCCTTCGGAATGCTCTTCAACTTTGACTGCTACTGTCCTCATTGAATGAGCAAAGTGAGTCTTTGAACGCCATGCAGTCACTTTCACCTTCTCGAAGAGGTCTGGATGTGTACCGCTGATGGTTTTGCCAAGCGGGCCCTCCCAGAGCACCAGGTCACCGACTCTTTGGAGCCTCTGCGGCGCTAAACGACCTTCACGCGTGCTGATCAGCAGGTCGATGGTCCCAGGGCGGGCTAGTTCGCCTGGTTGAATTTCTGGGAAGAAACACTCCAGTTCCTTTGATGTGATCACTCGCTCCACTTTGGCGATGTCCTCCATGCCATAGCAGATCATCTCATGGAGTCTCAAAGTTCCTCGTGGAGTCAACACCTTAATTGTCACAAGATACCTTCTTGTATGAACTTTCACCTTCATTTTGCCAACACCATACACGACAAGCGAGACTGGTTCACCAGTTAGTCCAAGTCTTTCTGCAGCTTGATGCGTGATGTAGTTGGTGTCTGATGCGAGATCCACCAAAGCTCCAAGACTGTCTCCTCTTTTCGCTGTGACAGGTACAAGCATCATGAGGACTGGGTACTCCCCCAGGCCACTTTGTTCTATCAGGTCCCTGCTGGAACATACTTGTGACGATGCTTTGTTTGTACACGCTCTGCGGACAGCTTCAAGTTGATGAGGAGTTAGTCCTAACCCAGCAAACACTGCTTCTTGTTCCTCTGTTGGACCACGCAGCCCTCGCTTTTCCTCCACTTTGTCCTCCCTTTTGGCAGCATCCTTCTTCATTGGAGTTTTTGGGCAAAGGAAATAGTGGTGGTCAGCTGGAACGTCACCTCGCTTACATTCCTCCTTGTGGCAGAGAAACTTTGAAGCGCAGGTGCCGTCTACCCCATGGACGTCAAGGCACTTTGTACATGCTCTTGCCTTTTTAACAAAAGTTTTCTTTACTGATAAGGTGGCCTTCTTGAAGGTTTTGCAACGGAATAGTTTCCCTCCGTGTTCTCCATCACCACACACAACACAAGGTGTCACTTGTGAGGGTCTTTTAATGTCACTTACTGCCGTCTTCGTGTAAGACTTCCTTCTGCTGCCAAACTTCTGGTGACTTGGACTCTCAGAAGTGTAAGCAGACCACGGCTTGCTAGGCAGTAACTGTTCTAACCTAACCAGTAATGACTTTTGGTCCTTCAAGAACAGCAGGAGCCTGTCAAACCGGTTACTAGGTTGGATATTATTACTTGGGTTATTAACACACATTAGCCACTCTCTTTTCATGACATCAGGGAGTTTGCCCTCTACAGATCGAATCACCAACTGATTCCGTATAGCATCCACACACCCTAGATCAGTGAGGTCCAATGCTGCCCTTTCAACTGCTAGGATCAACTCTAGGGTCTCTCGTGGTTGGTAACCCTTTAAAGCAGGTCGGGATTGTAGCTCTAGTACCATTTCCTCCGCTGTTTGTGCTTTATCACCATACCGGTTTTCTAGCTCCCTGAAGATGTCACTTGCCTCGCGGCAACGCATCAGCCTCAGTTCAGCTTTCACAGCTTCATCTATGCTGTCCAGCAAATTAAGTTTCTTGCACTCTAGTGAACCCGTGGGCTCCGCTTGAGCTTGGATACTCTCCCACTCAGCCTTCCAATGCCAGTAGTCCCTCCTACACCCAGAGAACTTAGGCAGACTTATGGGTGTGAGCCTTATTTTTGGACGAGCCCATCGAATGTTGCTCACCCCGTCGGTGTATGCACCAATATTACTGTATGGCAAGCTACTGCGCCCCATACTGAGACTGGCGGGCACAGTAGAAACACTTGGTTGGTGAGGCGCACTGGCAAAATTTGGAGGTGGAACATGGCCTGCATTAAGTCCAAAGTCAAACTGCTGTGACTGCAAGCGAGAGTGCATTGTCGTGGGCACAACCCTACTCGTGGGTTGACTACTCAAGGTGGCAGCTTGAGCAAAGTCTGTCAGAGTGCCCACTCTACTAGCAGAAATGGAGGGAGAACTTGTGACATGCTCCACCTGCTCAGCTCCCCATCTGTCAACAGGTGGGATGGGAGCAGTGGACTCAGTACCAACCGGTTGCATGACAGCGGCAGTTGTTGCTTCACCACCATCCCCATTAACAGTGTCCCTTGTTTTGCCTCCTTTCATGTGTTCATCCTCCTGCCGACATGTCCACTCATCCATTAATTGCTCTTTATCCTCTTTTAAAGATAGGAAAAGCAGCCATTTTTCCTTTCCATACGGCCGAAAATCTCTCCAACTATACAGAAGGTTTTGGAGTTCTTGGAGTCTTCTTTCTAATTTACCACTTTCAACCATTTGTTGTAAAGGTGGCCCTCCTGCATTTCGCACAAATGTTTTAGCTTGATCTAAAATTGTCCTAATTTGACTCACAACACTATCTGCATCTGGCTCGACATATTTAAACCACAACATCTCAAGAACCATGTTCTCAACTTCACGAAATTTTTGTTCACTTGAATCCCTCCTAGCCAGAGCGTCTTGGGACTCATTGTTGTCATCTAATTGGTCTAACTGTCCCAGTGCATCAATATAATCATTATTGGCATCCAGGAATTTATAATAATCATCCTTCACCTTCCTTAGCTCCTCTGCCAAATCAACTTCTCGTAGATGGCCATCACTAACATGAAGACGATTTATTCGTGTTGTGAAGCTACGTTGCACATTTGAGCGTCTCTGCTTCAATTTCAATCCCTCGATATCGAGCCGGTCGTCAGCCATTTTTACCTCCGTCAGGTAACCACAGTCACAAGAGTCACTTTTAGCAGCACAAAAGTAGCTCAAAGACTCGAACTGCCCGCCAACACGTCACAGCCACTGCCGCCGTGTATTATGAATGGCAGCTTATGAATGACAGCTTGATCACAGTCTCCGGTAGCTCACGCTAGCTTTGTGTAGATTAGCTTTAGCTTCGCCGTCCAGGAACACACGCTTTATACACGGAAGCTTCCCTACCTTCTGCACAACCTCACTCACGGTTGTGGAGACTCCTCAGCACACAAACGGTCCCTTTAGCTCCAGGCTTCGGCTTTTCCGTCGTTGTATTTACGTGGATGCCGCGCTCCCTCTTCGGCGGCTCCCCACAATCTCGTCGGCTCTCTCACTCGACGACTTTCGATGCCCGCTCGGCGTCCGTGTGCTCTTCCACGCGGCACCGATCGCGGTTTGCGACTGTCCAGTTTTTTAATTAAACTCTCTTTACGTTTAACTAACTCCCTCTGGAAGGGTAGACAGGACAGGCACGGCGGATACAACTCAACCGTTTATTCTATTATTTCGCACACGCACACATCAACGCACTCACACAATACCTCACATACGCGTTCGCTGTACTCAGCGTTAGCTAGTTAGTAGCAGTAGTAGTAGTGGTAGTGTTAGCAATAGTAGTAGTAGTTAGTAGTGATGGCAAAATGAAGCCCCGTAAAGCAGTGAAAAGCATCACACACACGTAGGGGCTTCAAGATGATTCATTTCCTCGACTACGCCATCATGTGGACAGAAAAATGTATAACATGCTTGGTGCATGCAATAAAATGGTGGGGTGTAAATCATGCTCTAAATACAAAAGAATATATATTTGAAGAGTGTTTTAACATGAATTGTTCTGTGTTACTTTGTCTATGTTTGTGCTTATGCAACAAGTGAAAATGTGAAAAAATGAGGTAAAATAAAGTGCTTATTCATTTTTATTTAAAAACTATTTTTTCCAAAGTTTTTGGACTCAGGCGGTTTCTTTTTTTGCATAGAATTTCACCTGCTTTTGAAAAAACTCTCACATGGTACTGATGAAGCAGCGGTGCATAGATATGAGACAGCAAGTTTGTATAAACTTGGAAGCGCATATTTCTGTGCTTCCCAGTACTGAAGGGGATTTTCAACTCTGGGGATATTTGGTTCTCCAAGATACCTTTGCACCTCAACTGTTGCATTTGCTGTGACATTTGTGGTTCTTGCTTGATTGATTGAGGTATCAAAATGATGCCACAGTTTGCTTCCTAGAAAAGATAAACAGATATTAGTAATTATTATTAAATATTAGCACAATTAGGAAATATTAAATACCTCCAACAGACTGGTGGGAAGGTTCTGATGATGAGGATGATGATGATGATGAGGATGAGGATGATGTAGATGAGGACGCTGTGCGCCTCATAATAGCTGCGCATTCAATCGTGAGCCTTTTTTCTGCCTCTGCTGCTTTATTGGGACTAAAGAAGCCTAGTTTTTTAAACCTTGGGTCGAGCAGAGTAGCCAGAAACATAATACTCATCGACGGGAGGTTATTCAGCTTCTCTCTTAGTTGTCTTTGCAGGATCTCAACCATGGATGTGCTCTCTGGAGTTAGAAGCAGTTGAATCTCCTCTTCATCCAGAGAGTGATGCAACATGGACAAGAGTGGAATTACCTTTGACCCTGAAACCTTTTTCTCCTCAGACAGCTCAATTGTAGCATGGTTAAATGGCTCTAATACTTTTAGACAGTCAGCAATGATTCTGTATTGTTCAGCAGACAATGGTGTCAGATCAGTACGTAAACCAGCCAAAGCTGCTCCGACAGGCTCTCTCAAAGTGTACATACGCTGAAGCATGAGATAAGTGCTGTTCCACCTTGTATCAACCTCCTGAAGAAGTTTAAGCACCGGAAGGCCCATTTGAACTTGCATCTGAGTTAGTCTCTCCTACAACAAAATCAAGAGTCAAATCAGTGTATAGAAAACAATTAAATATGTTACATATGACAAGTAAGGATCTTACCTTTGCTGTAGTGCTGCTCTTGAAATAACCAACTATCTTTCGACAGTTTGTCCGGATGTGGAATAATTCTGGACATTGGTCAAGAGCTTTTTTTACCAAAAGATTTAGCGTATGTGCCACACAAATGGTGTGACGCATATGAAGCTCTCTGGCACAAGCTCCCATATTTGCTGCACCATCAGTCACTAGACATGTCACCTTTTCACTGATACCCCACTCAGACATTAGCAAAGTTTTCATAGAAGCCATGTTTGCTGCAGTGTGTGCCTCAGGGAAATGCTGCACCCCCAGTACAACCGATTGGAGGGACGTGGTTTCATCAATGAAGTGACATGTCACAGCTAGATAGGCATCAGTATTGATGGAAGTCCACATATCTGATGTCAAACTACATGCAGATGCTTTAGCCACAATGGCTTTTGTTTTATCCTTGGTTTCCTTGTACCTTTTTTCCACCATGGCTTTCAAAGTCTAAAACAAAAGTATAGTTTATTGAAGTGAATAGTATTGAAATGGTTAATCCGATAATATAGTGCTTCATGTTGTGACATACATACCTGCCGTGTTGGTAGAATGTAGGAAGGAGCTAAAGCTTTCATAAGCTTTTTGAATCCACTGCCGTCCACCAAGGTGAACGGCTGGGAATCCTCAATCACCATATCCACCAACAACTCAGCCAAGTCAACCTTGTCAGCTAAATTAAATTACATGTCAGAGTTATTTAAAAAAAAAAAAAAAAAAAAAAAACATACAGTGGAGTGTGGGGCTATGAATATAAATGGCCTACCTGAGCTGGGTTCAGCCTGGTTGGTCTCCTCGTTGCCGTGCAAGACTCTAAAGTGCCTTAGCATAGTTGAGGTGTTATTATTATAACTAAGCACCTTAGAACACACCAGACACTTCACCTAAAAGTATTCAGAAAAGAAAAATGTGAATTTTATGTGTTGTCAGTCGTCACATTTTAATTTTATTTTATTTTATTATTGGAATAGTGCAGTAATAATTGGCAGTGCATTACCTTCTGAGGTGAGATCTGCTCAAAGTGCTCCCAAACAGGGGAGAATCTTCTCTTTCTTGCTGGTTCCATGAACTCCATCGCAAAAAAAGAAGCTCGTCGTCGTCGGTCAAATCGAATGCAAAATGCAAAGAAGTACCGCAGTAAGGGACCCGAAAACACAAAAAGTGAAGGGGAATCCATAGTGTTTCTTTGCCGCTTTTATTTCGAACTACACTCAAACCTAGCGAATCAGTTCCTGAATCAGTCACGTGGAACACCCGCTTCGCGGGGCTTCAAACGTCATCACGTACGTCATCGACACACGCATTGAATCGCCGTTCATGAACCACTCATCTACATTACTCGGCACACGCTTCAGGGATTCGACCCGAGAAGCACATCACTAGTAGTTAGCAATAGTAGCGGTAGGTCGCAAACCGTCGAGGCGTCCCGGTCCTGACATTCAACACAAGCCAGCTCGACATAGATACCATATATAGATTGCCCCGCCCACCCCATACACACAGGTGCAAGTCATCCATAATTAACTACGACCGGAACTGGGTACACAAATAAGATCATTTACATATATGTGGACACAAATTTATGCACTACATAATACTGTAAATTAAATTGGCACATCACTTTGAAACGGAAAATGTTTTACATTGCAGGAAAGTTCTACAGTATAGACAATGCTGTTTTCCTTGCAGCACTCTTCTCTGAGCTTACCACAGGGACTACAAAACTTAATGCTCCTGGGTTGGTCTGTGTCACTGACAATCACTCTCTGTATGACGCCCTCAAATCAACAAAACAAGTCATAGAGAAAAGGCTGCGATTGGACATTAGCGGAATCAAAGAACTCCTTCACAATAAGACAATAAGTTAAAGAGGTGCTCTGGTCAGTGACAAAGGCTCAACTAGCTGACTGTTTAACAAAAAAGGGAGCATCACCTCTGGTCCTATTGAAAGCACTCAGTGTAGGACTGTGGTGTTCAATTTGAATGGGTTTGCCCTCTTTAATAAAAAAACAAACAACAACAACAACAACAACAACAAAAAAAGAGGGGTAGTTTGTATGTATGAATTTATGGGTTCTTTTACTGTTGATGTTTTGTATGCACTTTGCTTATTTTTTTTATTTGCCCCTGCTTCTATCAGTAAGAATTTTGATGTCTTTTTATTTTATTTTATTTTAAGAAAGAAGAGGGAGATTGTTAACTTTGTGTTCCTATTTGAAATGCTGTATTGTATTAAGTGTTACGGCTCCCCCTATTGTTGAACAGAGGGAAAGGTTAGACATGCGCAGTGGATGTTTGGTGGGTGGTTTTTGGTGTGATGGTGGAAGAGAAGCAGGTGTTCGACTGTGGAGAATAAAAGGTTTAAAAAGGCAACAAACGTCGTGTTTGATTAGTACAAGTCAACAATTAAAAGCTGTTGTTCTTAATTTCTGTTGCAGATGTTCTTGTGAGTTGTAATTTTGCACAAGTGGTGGCAGAATGCTGGATGTGTTTTCAAGACCATTTTAGTTTATGGCCATATGTCGCAGCCCTAGACTAAAGTATAGAGTCCAATATTCATTTGTTGCCCGTCTTTCAAATACACATACCATGCATGATCCATTTATGTGACGCGTTTCTTTTCTTCCCCCCCCCCCCCATATATTGTGGAGCCCTCGTCTCTCCACCCTCCACTACCAACATCTTGCTTCTGAAAACTGATTTAAACAACATTCTAAAAAAAATCTAGTCACCTGGTAAACTTTGGCACAGTCTGTGACAGCTGTTTCGTCATGAGGTTGTGCTTCGGTTGAAACCTGGTTCAGATGAATAGAAACAATTAAATTCTTACTAAGACACGACTGTTATAATGTAATTTCCTGTAATCATGAATGTGCGACCAATAATTCTAGTACGTTACATGCATGACAATATACAAATGTCTTGATACGATATCACAATATGAAAAAATGATATTTGAGGTTGGTGATATACTCACGATAACACACACACACAAAAACAGTCACGATATTGTAAAAAAATGAAATAAAAAGAAAAAAATATATTGAGAAAAGAACTGTGTTTTTGTACATAACCGTGACCAAAAAATAAATAAAAATAAAAAACAAAAATAGAGATTGCCAGCAATTTTATCGTCGGGTGTTCCTATTGGCTCAGTGGTGCAAAGTTTCATGGTATAGTCAGAATTAATTCTTTATGTTGTGTCAAAACTTAATAAAAATGTGAATAAAAACTCTTATAGACATCTTCTGCAAGTTCTTAAATAAGTAATGCGGTGAAACGGGAGGAGAAATTCTACATTTTACTTTGCAATTCAATTAGTGTGATGCTGTTTATATATTCCGCTTCTAAAATTTAAAGTTATGGTCTACTGTGTTCCTGTTTTTTTTTTTTAATATTGCTGGGGCATAATAATGTAAAAACATACATGATTGTATAATGGGTCTTTTCAGTATTTCACCAAAGGTGCGCCTATTCATTGTGACAATACTGGAAAATTAACCTAAATTCAAACAGAAAGCCATTAAATCTTTGTGAAAATGAAATTGTCTGTACCTTTAGTCTCCATGGAAAATCAAAATCTCCGTAGTTGTAGGTTATTTCCTCCCCTGGCTCAATGTCCTTTGTTGCAAACAAACAGAAATGAGGCTGTCTGTCTACAGTGATCCGCTGCATTTTGCTGTTAGGGCTGATATGGTCATCATTGACGAGTCTCCCAAGGGAATTATCGTCTCTGGCTGCATCAACACTGAAATGTAAAAATAAAAAAATAAATATATAAATATATTATATATACACATGTAACTGAGTGAAGCTAAATTTGATTTACGTACCGTAGCATAGTAGGTCTGAGTTCATCAAAAACAAGAAATTTTATTCCCAAAATTAATATTCAAGCCACTGCAATACCGTGCAGTTTGACCTGAGCATTATGCTTAAATTCAGAGAAATAATTTTTTAACTAATTAACTGTACTTACAATGATTAACTCAAAATTAAAATAAACTCAAAATGTCAAATATGGCCATTTAGACTATAGGAACACAACTTTAACCAATTAATACCTTGTTGTTTTATACATGGACCATGTATACAATAAGTGTATCCTGCCTCATATTACACTAAAAGTTGTGTTCTTATATCCTAAACAGCCATATTGGATAGTCTGTGTTGATTTTTTTGTAAAATTTAATGGGCATTGGGCATTAAGCCTGTCATCATATAGCGTGCTACTAAGTTTACATACCTTTAAGGGTATTCAAACTTTCAAGCACAAATGTAAGTTGACTTAAATTTTACTCATCCACCACAAAGAGAAATAAGCATCCAAAGCTTCTGAACATTAAATGGAATTTACTTTAACATAGTTGAGAACTCAAATTTAAGTCACTGTAATTTATTATTGAAAACTGCACACTAATAAGGTCTGGTAATGATATGGATTTAACTTAATTTGAGTATTTAACACTGACAGAAAATACATTGACATCTAATATGTCTAAGATATTAATTTACTCACTTGTTTTGTGTTATTTTGTTCTACCCGTCTTTACTGCATGACTGATTTTTATTGTATGTACAGAGATGGTTGTTTTAAAGTGCTTTATAAGTCAAGTTGAGTAAGTCACAGTTTTGAGTCAATGAGTTTGCTTTTTCTTCCCCAAATTGTCATCTAAACTCAACTTATGTTTTACAACATACATAGTACAATACAATCACTATACAAAGTAGCAGGTGGTTATATTTTTTAAGGGCAACTCACAAAAAAAAAACAAAAAAAAAAGTAAATTAAGTATGACAACACACCATATAAACATACCATAGTGTTTTTCCATTGTAGCGAAATTCAAACATGAAAACCTTCAGGGCATCGTGATACACTCTCAGCCTGTTTTCATGTTCCTGTTTGCTTATAATATCTCCTCGGTATTCAACAAGAAAGTCTCCCTTCACATCAGAAATATTTAGGCCCATACTAAAGAATCTTTTACCAATACTCACCTTTGAATGAATCAATATATTTTATGGTGAAGCCATCCTTGTCTTTACCCAAGGACGAAAAGTACGCTGCCTCCTCTTTGGGTTTAACTTTTGCCCTCTGTGGCCTCACGACTGACATACCTCACTGAAGAGAATGATCTCAAGCTATAGGGAAAAAATGACTTTCAATGAATATCAGTTTGCTAGTTAACTTGGTGCAGATACTTTGAAGTTGACTTTCTGTGTACCATGATAGCCTGTGAAGTAAATGTGCCAAAGAAAATAAACAGTAGATAACACAGCTCTGCTTGCAGTTGCATACATGAAGTGTAATGAACACTAACAGTCTTTACTGAACTATTTCAATCGAAAATAAATAAATAAATTTAAGTAAACACAAATCCAGCAATTTACCAAATTATAAGTGATTACTTCATTTATACTGTACTGGTAATACTAAGCCATTATTTATAACAAACAAATGTAACTGTACATTAAATTAATGACATAATGACACATACTAAGTTAGGATGGTCGGCCTCCTCGTCATCAGAGTAATTAACTTAATTATTCGGCAATACACGATATACACAGTACTTTTCTCTGTATATCTACACATTCATCTATCAAACCAACCTTGTATGGAGAGAAATTTGTGTCTTTATTTTCAATCAAACAAAAAAGGAATTTGCAATCAAAAAAAAATTTCAATCAAACAAAAAGGGGATTTGCAATCAAAAAAAAATTGCAATCAAACAAAAAGGGGGTTTGCAACCTCAAATAAATTTTAATCAAACAAAAAAGGGTTTTCATATAAAATAAAAATTTGCAAACAAAAAAAAACATTTCAAACATGGATTTGTATTTTAATAAAATCTTTTGCAAACATTTTTTTCGTTTTGGTTGCGAATCTGTTTTTTGGTTGCGAATCTGTTTTTTGATTGAAACCTGTTTTTTGGTTGCGAATCTTTTTCTGTGTTGTGTGGGCGGGGTCCTCCGTTCAACCGATGATAGAAGCCTTGTCATTGGTCAGCTTGGAAGCCGCTGCGACAACTTTCATTGGTCAGATAGGAATGGGGGTGTGACAATGTTCGTCTGACTATTTCCTGGTTCATTTTGTCCAGTCGCCGCCAGCATCGAGGTAAATATAAACCCCCCCCTCACTTCTAGTTTTCCGTTTTGTTTATCTGACATTTATCTAAAAGCAACCCTTGATCTATCGTTTATCCGGTGATTTGTTCTAATCATTACAATTAACGTAATCACTCACTCAGCATTGCTTAGCCATGTTAGCTAGCTAGGTAACTGATGGTCCGATACATGATACATACATACATACATTTGTTTCACATACAGGCAGGGCTGGGAATCGAATTTATTGACACTAGCTGCTTCCCCTAAATCTTGGATGTTTGAAGTAGAGATTAAATTCGTGATAATTCTGTGATTATTATTTATTGGTCCTGGTTGATAGAATAATTGTTGAATTAAGAATAATTATCTAACAAGTGTGATTTGCAGAAGATGATTTGATTGATTTAACTATATTGTTTTATCATACATTTGCTAAGTTTTCATAATCATTCATATTAAATATAGTGTTTGCAGCAAGAGCAAAACTGCTCTTGAAGATCTGGAGACCAAAATTACGCATCCGTTGGCAATCGAAAGTGCCCTTGCATGAAACGTGATGTTTATTGAGTTTCTGCAAAGTCATGATCGAACGTCAAAGAAGAACCTGGATGGAGAAGATAATCAGTATCTCTTTCGCTTCCCCTCCCTATTTTCATTTTGTGTGCCAGGCAATCCAAATACAAAGAGAGGGGGCAGAGGGACTGTTTTAGAAGCATAGGTTTGAATTGTATGGCACAGTTCTCCTCTGCTCTCCTCGCTAGCATGTTCAAAGGTATTACGGTGTCTTTCTCTCCTTTTTGTGTCTGTGTAAAATTATTATAAAAGTGTCATTATTGATGAACCTGACACTAAGTCATTTATGAATATTTTTTCAATTCCAACCACTCAAAATGTTCAGTGGCACTAGACCTATCTATACATATATGGTTTATTTATTTATTTATTTATTTATTTTCAATGCCCCCTATGGACAATAATAGCAGTAGTTTTTTAATAGCAAGACTAATTATGCTGTACATATATAGAAAATAAAAGTCTCATTTGAATATTTCATATGACATAGTTAGAGGCTTGAATAAGATTAGAAGTCATGAAAGCAGAATTTATTTTGCATGCCCAGTTTTTACACAATGGTAGTTTTCTCAACAGAACAAAATTCTTGTGATTTTGTCCAAAATATGTCTTTTCCTTTGAAGTGTCATAACTAAGTCATTTATGAATATTTTTTCAATTCCAACCACTCAAAATGTTCAGTGGCATCATACCTGTCTAAATACTGTCTAAATGAGCATCGGCCCGAAAACGAGACGAGCTGTTCATCTATGCAGATATCCCTCCCTAGATCGTCATTTTGGGAAGGAGGTCAAGCCACATATTCCAAATGTCACTGATAGGGGACAGTTTATTTAGCTGGCGACGGTGTGGCCTGAGGAGCCTGTCATCAAATCTAATTGCCCGATTTATTTGGCAGAAACGTCCATGTGCCATAGCTTTGGAAAATGTGGGGCGTCCGCTATCATTTTTCCACAATCTTTTCGTTGCCTCGTGTTTTGATTTGTACACCCCTGCCAGGATCACCAGCCCCAAATAAGCACGTAGCTCCTCAACAGTCAGTAGCCTCCAAGCAGTGACTGACCTGCATCCTTGGAGGTTAGTCATTTCCAAAATACGTTGCAGGATGGCCTCAGTGAAAAAAACAAATCGAATGCAGTTTCAGGGCTGCTGATCCTGGCTGTTGCATAGTGTTGGCCCTGGGGTCGGAATGGGTGAGGGGACATAATGGCCGGCCACCTCGTGTGTAGAAGACCACATTATTTGTTTATTTTTTGAGAGCCACTCAGTATTTTCATCCTCTGCCTCACAGTCACGTTCATCTGCGCCCCCCTCCTCGTTCTCGCTCTCACCTCCGCCATCATCTTCTTCCACTTCCCAGTCATCGTCATCATCATCATCGTATTCCAAGTCGTCATCCACGTCCTCCTCCGACGTGCAAGGTCCAGCAGTGCTTTCGTTAACCTCCGAGTTCTCCAAAGAAGTTTCCAAATTGAATTCTTCCTCCAAATCGCTACTTTTCACTACAAGTTGAATCGCGTCCTCCAACGAAATTTTTCGAGCCATCGCAACCAGTTGGGTTTGAAAAAAAAAATGCAAATGAGTGATCGTCGCGAGAAAAGCGACCCCAAACCTCCACAACCAATGGGAGGAAATAAATTCAAACGCCCAACGGGGAGGAGTTGAATTTCAAACAAAAACAAACAACGGGTGCATCGATGTTGGACATCGCGGACATTGTTTGCATTTTGGGCAGCACCTTTGTATTGTGACGTGCATACGTGCAAATATGCATGCCCAAAATATACTAAAAGTGAACTCAGACACATCGACACCATATTTTTTGCAATGCCAACCGTTTTTAATCGCATGCATTTTGGCGGCGCTGCAGCGTTAGCTTCGAAAGCAAATTCATTTATTGGCTTATGGCGCCCCCTCGTGGATTTTGAGTGTTAACACTCTCAAAACACAACTTCCTCTATTTTCAAGTTTTTGACTCGTCAAAGAAGCGATTGGATCAGTAATCACGGAAAATGCATTATAACACATCAGGTTTACAGCACATCAAATACAGTGATTTATAATGGGAGTCAATGAGCCAAAAAATGGTATAACAAGAATTTGGTTTTAATCTCTGTCTCCCATTTGCAGTAACTTAGAAATTACAGCATGATGCCATTTTGAAGTTCTAAATGTTTTAAAAATCCTGGTGAAATGTTAACTCCATCGTGGTTTTTCCACCAAATGTTTTTCTTTGATGAAAAACAGAAAATGGACATATAATGCCGAAGGGTAAAAAGCACTATCTTAGCTGTCCACATGAATAGTTACTAACACACGAGAAAGTTATACAACTTACCAAACATGAGCTCATTATTCAAAGTATGATGCACGTAACGAAATTACATCACTAAACATTAATTGCAGCCGACTACGGCCGTAGATGTTACATATTAGTAGCATCCATTGGGAGGATAATGTCCCAACTGACGGCAGACATGATGTGAAAAGAGAGACAAAACGAGCAAATAAGCACACTATACTTTAGTGGACTTCTCTACCAATGGCGGAGCCAGAGGGGGGGCCGGGGTGGCACGTGCCCCTGCTGAAATGTGATTGGACCCAGCAGACGCCTAATGATTGACATATCACGGCACCGGCGCAGTGACGTCGCACGCCTGGCCGATGCAGCCTGCCAGCATATTTTTCAAGCAGACGCCTACTAATTGTTATGCCCCTCCTGAACAGTGGCTGGCGCTACTTACGACAAAGCATTATAATCCACCTCACTAGGAGTCTGGAGAAGGAGAATCATCTGTTTTAAGGAGCAGTCTCCTGAACACCGAGAATGCATGTTGGCGTTTGGCTATATCATGTTTGTTTGTCTGTGAGACGTGAGTGACTGTTTAAAATAACTTTTATGTTCAGATTATGGGTTTTAACGCTCGATTAACGACCGCTCCTTATTTGGAAAGCCTCTACTCAGGGAATTCTAGTCACCACGCAGTAGAAACGTCCACGTCAAAACTACCCAATAGAAATGCACTGGAGCTAAAATACTTTGTTTAAGCTTTAAGGGGCAGAATATAGGTGGAGGAGCCATTTGGACTGTGTCTCACCACTACCACCCGTGCCTTGCTTTGAAAGAACGCACTCGGTTAGCCGTTGCGTTCGCACCGAGCACCAAGAGGCGTCCATGGGCATTCAGAAAACCCTGTGAGAGTAAAGAGCCAAATGGACGCCGTCTTGACAGTTGGAGTGAGCCCAATCCTATTTATCTTTAAATGTGAGGCCTATTTTATTCAGCATCTCCACAAAATATCTCATCAAGGTGAAAGTGAAACTACCCAGTAGAGCGGCCTCAGCTGCGTCTCGCATCCGAGAACTTAACAAAATAAAAGCGTCCGACGTCATGAAAAGGAGTCACTATAACACAATTTAGCAGTAATAAATTAAATGATACTGCCTAATGTGTGGGGATTGGCGTCAAGTTGTATTTTACAATTTTAAAATGTGCAGAAACTCGCAAGTTACTTATTGTTTTTAAAATTACAGAGCTATTAATATGAAAAGAACACATCGGTGGTTTCTGGTTCCTATGCAGTAAAAATTCGTCATTTTACAATGCACATCCTATTTCACTTAACAAAATAAAAGCCAAGCGCGAAAGCATATATTTGTGGGGACTGTTGTATTTTACAGTTTTAAAAATGTGCATAATTTCACAAGTTACTTCATGTTAAAAATTAGGCAGCTCCTAATATGAAAAGAGAAATGCATTGAGCTTTCACTATTGTCTTACAAATGCAATTATACCATGTTGTAGTGATAGAAAATTAGGCAGCTCCTAATATGAAAAGAGAAATGCATTGAGCTTTCACTATTGTCTTACAAATGCAATTATACCATGTTGTAGTGATAGAAAAATGACCAAAACAAACCAGTCACGCTTTGGTTTGGTTTTACAGTACAGCACATATTTTATTTGTATTTTTTAAAACTTTTTTTCTTGAATTGTTATGAAATTACTCTATCAAGGAATTTTTAATTTTTTTTAATTGAATTGTTATGAAATTACTCTATCAATGACTAAAAAAATAAAATAAAACCATATTGAAATTGTACATTTTATTGTAAATGTAGGTATAAATTGAGATATAAAATGTGCAATTAATGTGTGATTAATAGTCAGTTAATTATTGAAGTAATGCGATTAATTATGATTACAAATTTTAATCCACTGACAACTATAGTTCAGATAGATTGTTTTGTACGGACATCAATAAGCAACGTAGTTTTGTGCAAGCTAAAAATAAGTATGTTGTTGTTGTTATGCAATACAATAGCACCCTCCAATGGTTGATTGTTCAAACAGACACTAACTGACGTTTGCATTTACAGGTAGAAGTGGAGGATTTATTAACATAATTATTAATTAATCACATTAATAAATTATGTGGTTGTAAATGAAGTAGTAGTTGGAGTAATAAATTTATTTTTCATAGGGTGTGTGGAAAATGAAACGACAAGGAGAGTTTGGCACTTAGACAGGATCTTTAGTCATACTCTAATACAAATTTGTATTATGTTCATATTATAATGTTATGTTGACAAAAGTACTGTAATTGCATGAATACAGTATCTGCGTGTGCGTGCAAGTTCATTCAAGTTAAACAGTGCTAATTATTTTTTTTGTACATTTTATACATTCTTAATAAACGGCACATTATGTGCAAAAATCTCCCCTGTGCTTCATATGTACTTAAATATATTTGAACATCGATAGAGACTCCGATTGAAATTAATTTTCATGAAAACAAATTTGGCATCATCTTTGGATGAAGTATCCTTGGCCCCCCCCTGGCCCCCCTATTTATAAAAGTCTGGCTCCGCCACTGTTCTCGACTAATGCCTAACATACGGAAGAGAACACGTTCGTGTAGTTAAACGGTGTTTGAGACACTTAATTTGTTACGGAGCGGACTTTAACGAGGTGCACAACGAGCTGTCAATCAAATCGACGTCGAAGCTTAAGGCACACAATGACAAACCAGTGCGACAAATAAACACAATATAAAGTAACTAAACGCTATTTAGTGTCACTGTGGCATCGAACTGCAGTTACATCTTGGATGTTCGAAGTAGAGATTAAATTCGTGATAATTCTGTGATTCTTATTTATTGGTGCTGGTTGCTTACAAGTCAAGTTGAAAAAGTGGGGGTATCTGAGTAATGGGTACTCGTGCACCGTCCAAGCGGTGACACTACTTCTAGGGTCCAGGCCACGTAACCGTTTGAGTTTGGTTAATCTAGTCATGAATTGTGATGTTTTTTAGTTTTGCTAGTACGAAAAACTGCGCGAATATACCGCCTTTTTTTAAAATTTATTACTTTTTTTTTTAATTTTTAGTGATTTATAGACGAGTAGCAGAACTTTAAAATCGATTCTACAGCTGACTGGGTATGGAGAGAAATTTGTGTCTTTATTTTCAATCAAACAAAAAAGGAATTTGCAATCAAAAAAAAAATTCAATCAAACAAAAAGGGGATTTGCAACCTCAAATAAATTTTAATCAAACAAAAAAGGGTTTTCATATAAAATAAAAATTTGCAAACAAAAAAAACCATTTCAAACATGGATTTGTATTTTAATAAAATCTTTTGCAAGCATTTTTTTCGTTTTGTTTGCGAATCTGTTTTTTGTTTGCGAATCTGTTTTTTGATTGAAACCTGTTTTTTGGTTGCGAATCTTTTTCTGTGTTGTGTGGGCGGGGTCCTCCGTTCAACCGATGATAGAAGCCTTGTCATTGGTCAGCTTGGAAGCCGCTGCGACAACTTTCATTGGTCAGATAGGAATGGGGGTGTGACAATGTTCGTCTGACTCTCCCTGGAGCATTCTATTCTACAGTACAGTCGCCGCCAGCAACGAGGTAAATATATTACTTTTTTTTCTTTTTTTTTCAAAGTTTTCTGTTTTAGTTACAACTTATATTTATGTAAAAGCAACCCTTGATCTATCGTTTATCTGGTGCTTTGGTCTACCCATGACAATTAGCGTAATCACTCACTCAGCATTGCTTAGCCGTGCTAGCTAGCTGGCTAACTGATAGTGTGATACCTGTCCGATTCATGAAGCTATGTTGTTGGCAGTCAAAACACAAATATACTGCTCATTGGGATAGCTGTTAGTATGAAGTTGTTTGTTTGCTTGTTTGTTTGTTTGTTTTACTCATAAAGAAACCTTTGCATTCGCTTCCCATACAAGCAGGACTGGGAATTGAATTTATTTACACTAGTTGCTTCCCCTACATCTTGGATGTTCGAAGTAGAGATTAAATTCGTGATAATTCTGTGATTCTTATTTATTGGTGCTGGTTGCTTACAAGTCAAGTTGAAAAAGTGGGGGTATCTGAGTAATGGGTACTCGTGCACCGTCCAAGCGGTGACACTACTTCTAGGGTCCAGGCCACGTAACCGTTTGAGTTTGGTTAATCTAGTCATGAATTGTGATGTTTTTTAGTTTTGCTAGTACGAAAAACTGCGCAAATATACCGCCTTTTTTAAAATTTATTACTTTTTTTTTTTTTTTTTTATAGATAGCTGCTATTGTTTTATTCATTAAGAAAACTTCACATTCTCTTCACAGCGCACATTCTCTTCACAGAACATTCTCTTTACAGCAGGATGGAAAATCAGCCCAGCAGATCACAGGGTCAGGTAGGCCGTCACTTGCTTGAAAGAGTGTACATTGGCTTACAGTGACTGTTCTCATGGTGGGGAAATATGAAATCACACATCACCTGCTCTAATTATTCTGCAGTAATCACAACACAAGCATGGTAGGAAAATATTGTTGGCAAATCTTTGTATCATTCTTTCAATTGTTGCAAAACTTAATATAATAAGTTGAAAAATTAGTTTTAATTTAATTGCTTTAAAATGTAACATAACTAAATCAAAATTAAATTTGTTCACAGTATGCCTGTTGTCAACACAGATCATATAAAAAAAAAAAAATACAGAGATTGTGTTTTATGATAAAATAGGTACAATTCATGTGACCCAGAAGTTCTATATATGGCCTGTGTTAGGTTAGAATGTGGCAAAAGTGTAGGGAAGAGGTGGTACAAGTAGGAACAGTGCAAAAAAAGTAGTAAACGATTAAAAACTGGTCAAAAAATAAATAAGGTACCGTAATACATGTGGTTGTTCAATGGTGGTAAAACATTCAGGATGGCAGTTTAGAGTGGGTTAAAGAATAGGCTATATTTTGTTAAAAATATTGCAAATGCATAACGGTTAGAATTAAAAAATATATATTTGTGTAGCCATAGTTAAATACTCATAAACATGCTCATTCAGTTACTATATTTGGGGGATAACTGTGAATAATTTTTTTTTCCACTTGCATTATCTTAAGTCTGTTTGTGTTGCAGGAATCCATGCATTGGCACCTCCTGCATAGGGCCAGTGATAGGGTCGCCTCTGTCCTTAACAGCCAACCCGTTGACTATGAATACCTGCACTTCATCTGTGCTCAGGAGCTGCAATTTCTTCGAGCTGGGGCATCATATGTGGACATTCCTGCGAGTGTAATAGAGGGTCTTCAGCAGTTGTGTGAGGTTGTCAGCGGTTATCTACAACAGATGCCCGTCCTACCACTATTCAATGACATTGCTGTAACTGAATTAAGAGGCAATGTGGGTCGACCTGCGATAACCATGGAAAGACAAACTCTTCTAGATCTCCTCAGCACTGGGTTACCCTTGACTTCCTTGTCTGAACTCCATGGGATTTCCAGGTCAACTTTGTACAGGCAAATGAGAAGGCTCAACCTTTCTGTCACAAACTGTTACTCTGACATAACAGATGAAGAGTTGGATCGCAAAGTTAGATCAATTAAAGCACGAATGCCCTATGCTGGGTATAGGCTTATTAAAGGCTCTCTCCAAGCGTTGGGTCATCGTGTTCCATGGAGACGTGTGAAGATGTCTTTGCAACGTGTTGATGGTGCTGGAATAATTTCAAGAATGCTCCAGCTGTCTTGCATTGCCAGACGGACATATTCTGTTCCTGCTCCTTTGTCCCTTGTCCACATCGACACAAACCACAAGTTGATAAGGTATACTATTATTTCTCCTGAAAAAATATTTCTACACATTTTTTTATTTGTCTCAATTGAAAATGTAACCTATCACTACTTTTTAGGTACAGTATTGATTTTTGGAGCTATTGATGGCTTTTCACGGAAGGTAGTAATCATGATCCTTTTTTTGTTTAAAAAAAAAAAACTTATTTCATCTCTTCACCAAACATTACACACACATCTTTTATTCCAGATCTTTTACTTGGATGCAGCAGGAAACAATAAAGCAGAGACTGCTTTTGGATTTTTCATGGATGGAGTGGTGCAACATGGGTGGCCATCCAGGCAAGTGTTCAAAGTAGACTTAATATAATGTTTGTTTTGCTTTTAATTCTTAACAAAAAATTCAACCAATTTTTTTTCAACAACAGGGTCAAAAAGCAAGCAGCTTAGCATTTGCATTTCTTTGGTATACAGTATATTGCTTATAAAAGCCCATCCAGGAAGGTCCCCTGCAAATTAGGTTTAGCCTTTGTCTCTACACATCAGTCTGCTGTGGTATAGTTTGTCTGTATCAAACAAAATACATACGTAGAAGAATCATCTCTTCATTGGGTGCATCTGTGTAAACTGACCCATTCAGTAAAATTATTTGGAATGATAGTGGTTGTTCTTAATATTGTGTTTAAATCTGGAAACTCAATGAAATATTAGTGGTTGTAAAACTGTACTATACTACTATCTTTACAGACATAAGTAAGAAATAATCACATTTGACCTAATGAAATTATATGAATGAATTAAATGATGATTAAAGTGAAATACCTGTACTGTAAAATATTTTTTTAACCAAATCCTTGACCCATTCTTAAGTCAAGGTAGTCTATGATAATCTCTAATAAATTAAAGGCCTCATTGTTACTTAAAACTGACACTGAATGAAGAGGATAGATTTGCCATGGATCCTGGAATGGGCAATTTTAATAAGATCTGTCAGAATATTTTTAATAGCCAATGTTGTGACTGTTAGTTTAAATGTATCTATACATTTTTTACAAATGGCATTTCATTACATTAGCACAACTACACAATTTGCTATTTTCCACATTATGTTACATATTGAGTTACGTGGCAATTGAAAAGTAACAATCACCCATTGCCTCAGAGCAGCACTGTTACTGTCTATCATGTCATGTTGCCTTTTAAACAAAAAATACACATTTCAATGTGACGTGTTTGAGAGTAATATTAATATCAGCTTGATGTTCTCCATGTTGCCAGTAGTTTCCAGATTAAGCACTCATAAAACAAGAAATAAAAAGTTGAAGGTATTATATGTACAACACGTGTATCTAAGAGTTTATTGTTTTTGGTTGTTTTTTTCCCCCTCAAATATTGCATGATGACTTTGGCACATTCTTTTTGAATCTCCTTGTATACACACACACACTTTGTATCATCGTGGCGACATCTCATTGACTTCATGCATTTCCTAGCTTCTTCCCCTAACCTCAACCACCAAAAAATAATTGGCCTCAACCATAACTCTATTCAAGCCTAAACTCTAAAACCAAGTTGTGACCCTCAAAAACAACAACAAAGATACATACATACATACATACATACATACATACATACATACATACATACAGACATACATACAAAAATAAACAAATATAAAGTTTTGATAGTGGTAGGAAATAAGTCAAAGACTTATTAACTTGTTAACTGCTGTTAACAGAGAACCTCGATATTTGACGCACACAAGGCAATTTCTGCTTTCCATAATGGCAGAAGGGGAGGATATGGATGTGGAATGGGAGCTCTGCAAAGAGAACATTCAGCCTCTGAGACGTGGGAGAAACATGTCATCCTTGCTCCAGGCTCTCAGTCAAGATGGCCTCAACCCTGCCATCCTCTAACAAAGACGGGCTTTTGAGTCTGAATTGCGGCTGTACAATGGAGATGATCCACTTGATGTTTGGGACCGGTACATCAAATGGTCAGAGCAAATGTTTCCTCAGGGAGGCAAAGAGAGCAATCTGAGCGCACTGTTAGAGCAAGCCGTGACACGATACACAGACGAAAAGAAATATCACGATGATCCTCGCTATGTTGACCTCTGGATCAAATATGCAGGGTACTGCTTGGAGCGCTTGGACATTTACAGGTACATGAAAGCCCAAGGAATAGGGATCACCCGGGCGTCCTTCTACATCGCCTGGGCTGAGGAGCTTGAGAACCGTGGCGACTTCCTCAAAGCCGACTTGATCTTCCAAGAAGGACTTCATATGTTTGCCCAGCCTCTTGACAGGCTGCAGCAGTTTCACAAGTTGCTTCAGGCTCGCGTGTCCCGGCACGTGATGAAGAAAGTCGATGATAGTGACAGTGATGACGAGACCAAAGAACCTGAAAGAATTTCCCTTGCCGAGATCAAAACGCGAGGGAAGAAGGCGACCGTGCCGATCGTCAGAACTGGAGCTGCAATTAAAAGTGTCTCAAGGGGCCTGTGTTTACGCGCCGATCCCATTGAAGAAAGCAGTAGCAACAGTAAATTGGTGATTTTTGATGAGAACAAGGCAACCGCTGGCCCTTCAGAACCAAAATTCGAGCCTTGGTTGGCTCCTCCTACTGCAAGGGCAAAGGAAAATGAGAAAAAGGTGGAAAAATGGTGCGATGTCAAGATGCGCCAGAAGTCCAAATATGGAAACACACTGATGGCTGTGCCTCCTCCTAAACCCACTTTCCAACCATTTGTTGACCAGTCAGATGAGACTCCAAAAATGACGCCGTGCAAGATCATCCCGACAGTGAACAACATTTTGTCAGCACGCAAGCCCTGCAGAGACGACACTCCTCTGAAAAGGCTGCTGGAGCACCAACATCAAGCGAAAGAAGGCGAATCGGGCAAAGAGCTGGAAAAAAAGAGCATGTACTGTAAAGAGCTGCTCTTTAGCGGCACCACCGAATTCAGCTTGGAGGAACTGCGTGCCGAGCTGTACTTCAAGAAGAAGAATTCGCAGGTGGTTAGCTGCCCTGACAAGCCAGCGACTGGACCTGAAATGAAATAAAAAGGCAAGAATATTGACTGTATACTCTCCAATAGTATAAAAAATATAAATCATTAACACTGGCAATGCTTTTTAGTGCCACTATTAGTAACTCTTTTCATGTTAGGACATTTTGAAGGACCAGCAAAGAAACAAATAAAAGAAATGATGACAAATATCCAAAAAAAAAGAAAAAAAAAAAAGGAAATAAGTCAAAGACTTCCAAGTTTGAGTTGAACAGTAATTTGTTGAACTCAGTCACTTAACATTGTCTTAAAGACTAGGTGTACTTTTTGCAATTACACTTACCAGATTTTCTCTTTCAGAGTGCGAGCAGACCAAGGTGTCGAAAATGTAGACATAGCGAGATGCATGTTTACTGTAAGAGGAACAGGTCGGGGCAGTTTTATTGCTGGAAAAAGTGTACATAACCAGAGGTAATCACATATAACTGTCAGAACATTTTAGAAATGTTGTAATGCATAATACTGTTTATTAGTATAAATTAAACTGAAATGTCATATTTTATAAAATCATTACAGCCATATTTGTGTTGCCCTATGCTTTTTACTTGGATGCATGCAAAATCATTGTGTGTAAGCTTGTAAAAAGAATTGATAAGATCATCTCCTTTCTTTTTAATCATAGGGTGGAACGTCTTTGGAGAGACCTTTGGAGTGTAACGTGCAATTATTATAGTGTACTTCACGGATTGGAGGAAGAGGGCTTCCTTGACCTGTCAAAAGCTGTTCACCTCTACTGTGTTCATTATATCTTTTTACCACGACTTCGCGCCGATTTAAAACTTTTCACAGAGAGCTGGAACTGCCACCCGTTGCGCACTGAGGGAAACCTAACTCCAAATCAACTATGGATGATTGGGACGCTGCAAGCATCGGTTCCAGAGCTAGACCTGGAGCAGGTATGAAGGAAGTAATTGCTAAAAAGGTTCAGATGAAGAATCTAATCTACTTTTGTATGCAAAAGCAACTTGTAATTGAATTCAAAACATCTTCCCAGTATACCTAATGTAAACTTGTGAGCACAACTTTATGCAGTTACTGTGGGGGGGGGGGGGGGGACTATTTTAGTCAAAGTTCTTTGAGTTACTATAGCTTTCATAAATTTATTTGATATTACAGATCCCATAGGGTGAAGAGATACTACTATTGGACCATGACGGTGAACACGGAATTGTTGTACCTGCCATCCAGTGTCCTTTATCTGAAGAAGGACTTGCTGCTTTACAGCAAATCAACCCAAACATGGAGTCGTTGAGTTTTGGTCGTGACATTTATTTGCAGGCTCTCAATGTGGCAACTAGTACCTAGCGCCTAGCATCCCAGAGAGACATTTAAGTTTATGTCACAAATGAAAATAAATTCCTGTGTAAAACAGATTGACTTTTATTTCAGGAAAAACATACGTATGAACAGTCAATTATTCAGCATTTTACAAAGAAATTTCTCTCATAGGATCCAGAACAACTTGGCCTGCCAACAAAAAATCTAGAAAGCTCACAAAATGAACTAAAACAAACATTTTGAGAGGAACAGCCTGTGAGTACTCAAAAACAATTAGCGTGATTTCTCCCCCCTTTTAATTAAACTCTGTCAAATCCGGCACCAAATTTGAGAGCAGTCAGAAGATGGGATTTAAATGAATGGTAGTCGCCCATATGAGTAGTTGGGAATGTAACTGTGTTAGTGCAGGCACTGACAAGAGGGTAACATACTGTATGACCTGGCATGTGTGCCAGACAATTGTGGTCAAAATTGATTGTTATTTTAAATTGCTCTCTGTCAGACATAAGGAGGTGTTTGTGACCCTGCCCAGTTATCCACTGCATTACCTCAGGAACAGAGGGGTTTCCATCAAGTACATCTTCTGCATCTAAAAAGTAAAGAAATGTGCTGGAATTAAGTAACAAACATGTAAGAAAAAATGTTCTTTTATCAGACAAAGTTATGTTTCACAGATATTTTGAACATTATTTAAACAGGAAAAACTACAATGAAACAATCACAGGAACTAAATTTATTTACATTGTGCAATCTCAGTCATTTCATCTGTATTCACCCAAGACATGATAAATGTAGTAGAGGCTACTTATTTCAATGACCGTAACTTTCACAAGTGATTTACATACCCTCAAGTTCAAGTAGAAAGTCTTGAAAGTGTTCCAAGATTTTGGACTAAAGCGAGTGCTTTACAGAACCACGTGGGCTCATCACTGGGGCCAAGTGTGACAAAATGTAATGTGAATCCACCTGAGAAAAACAAAGGCCAAAAGGTCAGTAGTAATTATGTATTCCCAATAATGTGACAGAATTGAAGCAGCTGTAAAGGATGCAACTTATTCTCCCTTATATTCTGTTTAAAATATTTATAGTTGATTTGAATTATGGTATACTTGACTGAACATTGTTCATTTGTTATGGGGTCAATGATGTGTCATGTACAGTTTTGCCACCATGCATATCGCAATACTGATGGTGGTAATTTCTGCTGGGCTATGGGCATTAGTGCCCGACGCACCACCAACAGTGTCTTAAAAGCAGCTGTACTGCGACACCTCCCTCAACACCTCTGTGGGCCAATGTGGGTCATCAACTGGGGACGACCAGTTGTTAACGTTTCACCAGAACGTCCACTGGTGGCGGAGCGACAGCAGGGATCTCTCCCTGCCGCCCCCAGCTGATGCCCGAGGTGTTATTCGCCCCCCAACTCATGTGCTTGGAGGCCTTTGACCAGAATAAGGGAGCCTCAGCCTTCCCCAAGCCTGCTCGACTTTCTTGGACTGCCAACCAGTGCTTCAGCCTGCCGATTGCCAACTGGACCTCTTCTTGGGCTTTGTATGGATGTGTGTGTGTGTATATATATATATATATATATATATCCATCCATTTTCTTGACCGCTTATTCCTCACAAGGGTCGCGGGGGCTGCTGGCCTATCTCAGCTGGCTCTGGGCAGTAGGCGGGGGACACCCTGGACTGGTTGCCAACCAATCGCAGGGCACACAGAGACGAACAACCATCCACACTCACACGCACACCTAGGGACAATTCGGAGCGCCCAATTAACCTGCCATGCATGTCTTTGGAATGTGGGAGGAGACCGGAGTACCCGGAGAAGACCCACGCGGGCACGGGGAGAACATGCAAACTCCACCCAGGAAGGTCCGAGCCTGGACTCGAACCGGAGACCTCAGAACTGGGAAGCGGACGTGCTAACCACTCGACTACCGTGCCGCCCTATATATATATATATATATATATATATATATATATATATATATATATATATATATATATATATATATATATATATATATATATATATATATATATATATATATATATATATATATATATATTTGCCTTTGCAGCTTGCATTGTACCTAAAAAATAAAAACCAGCAGCGTCTGCTGTATCGATTTTTTTGAGCACACCCCTAGAAAACTACTCTTTGCTCTGCAGTGTGTACATATTTACAACAGACATGCCGCTTGGTTGTAAACCAGAAGAGCTACTAACAAAAACATTTTGGTCATTCAGCATAATAAACATATCCTTTAGGTATACATATGACTGTTATTATAAAATGCAAGTAAATGAATGTGAAATATCGGGATATGTATCGGCTTGAAGATCAAGTATTGGGATACATACTGTATGTATCGCAATAAGTATCGTGAGGTGGGCGGCAATACCCTGCCCTAATATATATGCAGTCAAGAAATAGTGTGAATGTGTCAATTGACCACTCTTATTTCTGAATTGTCTAATTCAGTGCAAGTTGGATTGCAAGTTTGGCTTCAACAATGAAAAACCTAAAAAAATCACTATATAAATAAAACACATGGTGTAAACAATTTAGGGTAAATAAAATAACTGCATAAATGAAATTCATTATGTTTACAATGCTGCAAGTGGGGCTCAAACCTTGCACAATTTTGCAAGTCACTTTAAGTACTTTAACAGTGTATTGTATCTGTTGTAGATCAATTTAATCGCAAGTTAATCTAATATTTTCCTCTTCTGGTGTATACAGTCTGACATAAAAACAACAATTCTTGATAAATTGTAGTCAAGTTTAAAAGTGCTAAGGTCTGCAACCTCAGCGCTAAAGACAAATTACCAAATTATCAGTTAATGCTGAACACCACTGTAAAAAACGCATTATGACAAATAGATGCATACAATTTAATGCTTTTCAAAATAAAATAAAAAAAGATTGTGCAACTTTAAATGAAAATAATGATACATGAAGGCAGTTTAAGTACCCTGAGCGAAAGGTGAAACATACCTTGTCGTCATCCCCTGCAACAAAAAGATCATGGCATTCTTTTGGTTTTGTCTTCATAACTTCGATGAGATTGTACACCTGAAGGCCTTCGGAGATCTGTTGCAGCATTGGTATGCGTTTTGTTTTCACATGCAGAACAACAGCCCTGAAAAGAAATGATTTTATTTATTTTAGCTTTTACAAATTTAACAACAGCTGTCGAAACGTGCCATCAGATGCAATAGTTTTGTCCTGGTTTGAAAAGTTTACAAAATAATTATTACCGGTTTGGAAGTTACTGGTATGAAACACTAAGAATTTTTTATTTTCTTTTTTTTTAAGAGTATTGTTGTTTTAATTTTTTTTTTTTTTTTAAGTTCCACAAGTACTGTACATGCATGTAAGGGAAATCGGTCCAATTAATTATTAAATCAATAATTGTTAATTATTAAATTAATAATCAATTGGCTCATTAATTGAAGGAGACTCAAACTTAATATTTAAATTAAGTTGAGCTTGCCTGCGGAGCACCACATCTCTTTTTGATAATTTTATCAGGATAACAGATGAGAACCTCGTTGAATCAGTCATTAAAATGAAGGTTGTGCCCTTACTACAATTTTGTGAGTTCTTTGTTCAGCTTAGAGGTCACTATAAATTGATGAAACACACACACACAGTAAACCAGGTTTTGAGTTTTGTGCACGTTTATTCTCTAACCTAGGTGGGATAATCTACTTAGAATTTAAAGAAGCAAAACTAACTACTATGATAGGAAATGAAACGAGAACTAAAATAATAAATATAATCAAAGAGGAAGAAAAGAAAAACGGTCTTAACCAAGGTGATGGATTTCTTGAATCAACCAACATGGGACCCACAATCAACCTAGTTTGCACCAATTTGTACTAGGGCGAAGGCCTGCAAAGTTGCACTTACAGATGGGGTTGGTCTGAGAAGCAGGACCCTGGATGGAGACTCGCCAAGCCCGTTTGAAGATAGAATGGAGAAGGTTCAGTTCAGGAGAGGGAGAGACAGGTCGCCCGGCTGGCCAACTGAGCGTCACGGGGTCAACCTGCTGGCTGGGAAGGGGCCCTCTTGGTGGAGGCCTCAGGGTGCTTGGGAAAAGCACCATCCGTTGAGCCTTTGCAGGGACTAAAAGCAGCGTGTTTCGCTGCGCCTGTCGCTACACGCGATGGCTTCTGTGCGTTGCCGTGTGCTGGAGGTTAAGCTAGCTGGGCTAGCCCTTTGTCTGGCAGCCGCGCCGATGGAGACCAGGAAAGAGCCAAGAGGAGCCAAGGAGCAGCGAAGAAGCGGGAGCCAAAGAGCAGCGGAGAAGAGAGCGAGCAGCAAGCAGGGAGCATGCTTTTAAATTTGGAGGGCGGCGGCCTCCACACCAGGGGGGCCGGGTGAGACCACAGTGGAAAGTTACCAGCTGAGGGAGGTTTTTGGTAGACTAATCAGATTGAATCTGGATCCCATGTGTGTTAAGATTCTAAGGTCAGAATTCAACCAATGCAACACGTACAATTGAATACCTCAAATGAAATGTTACCTAGCTTACACTGTTAAAACATGCATACACATGAAAGTTTAGTGGAGAATCTGCCACTGCAATGGAACATTTTCATGACATTTCATGGAGTCAACATTTCACAAATGGCAAACATAACATTTCATAATTCATTGTTCTGTTGCAAAATAAGAAAGTCAAGTTTCTAAGAAGGCTTTTACTGTTCTGATTTGTGTGTGTGTGCGCGCGTGCGCGTGTCAGTCAGAGCATGTGTGGCTCTTTGTGGGGGATGTTCTTGTGCTCCCCACCCCCCACAGTGGCATGTTCAGGCCACAGGAGCTCAATTCCTTTGGAACTGAGGTTGCAAAAAGTTACAACCGGCCGATAATCGTTACATTGGGTATAGATTTCCCATTCTAGTATTTGTTAACTTTTCGTCATCAAGTGTACTGTGTCTTCCTTCATTTTATTGATGAGTTGTGTTGGTGCAAGTGTCTGGGTGTACTTGTACGGGGATGAATTATAAGCTTGTCGTATTTTAGGTAGGCAATCTCTCCTCTTTCCCATGCTACTTTCATTTCTGGTATAAGTTCTTTCCGTTTTTTTTTAACAATATCAGTATAATCCTCATATTCAACCCTCAATTGGTGCGTCAAAGGATAGCTGCCTGGATACTTCTTGATTGATTCTGATAAGTGCCACTCTAGTTAGCCGTTCTTGTGACATGGTAGACCTTAAATAGTTTTTTATTAGTTTAAGCTTGGAAAAGCATCTCTCAGCTGATGCTACAGTCACTGGTATGGTAGCGGCCACTCTGAGTGCTACCCACATGTTGGGATAGATTTCTCGGAGTTTTTTCTCCTCGAGAAAAACTAAAAGTTCCATGCTTGACATATTGGATTTTGGCCAGGTAAGAAATGACTGCATCTCTGCTAAGAGTTTTTTTTTTTTTTATTTATTAGAGTACATATTGCACAAATAAGTAGACCCCGAGAAAAAGGCTTGTTAATTCCAGGCCTAGCAGACATGTTGCTCCCCATAACAGTCATGGAGCTCATAGAAAATACTAGATGTAGTCATTTTTGTTGTGGGTTGCTTTTTTTTTTTTGCATTAGTTAATTTGATTAAATTTAAGATTTTGTAATCTATGCATCCTATTACAACCTTACTTTCATGTTGTGAGTCAAGTGCGTATTCTACAGAAAACATTTTGTCAATATTTTGGAAATTATTCTTATGTTTATTGAGATATTGAACATCCATCCATCCATCCATTTTCTTGACCGCTTATTCCTCACAAGGGTCGCGGGGAGATATTGAACAAAATCTTTACATTTTTCAAAGGGGGTATACTCATATATACTGAGCACTGTACATGATGCAGCAATAGCTGATATAACTGAAATAGTCACCTGGATCTAGAAGATCGAGCTTTGTGTCACTCAAAGCACTGCTGATTGGTGCTTGACTGGCTGTTGCTTCAGCTGTACATTAAACAAAATACATCACTTCAAATTATTTTGGTGTTAAAGCAGGGAAAACAAATCCATTTGCATTATGATAGAATACAATGTCAGAAATTATGGCTGTTTGTATTAAATGCACCATCCATGCACTTACATTCAGTAGCCTTTGGTGAAGATGACACTGAAGGATTGTTTACCACAGCTTCTGCAGGTGCTTGTTGTGGCTGCAAATATTTTCTCAGCGCATCTAGTTAAAAAAAAATGCATTTACTATATCAATGTTTACATTCAACCAGCACATAATTCTTATTTTCAATAAATTAATGTGGTTATGTGAAACAATGACTTGTGCAAATCCATTTGCAGGTATCTGGACTTACTGGCTGTTTTAGTTTAAACTCAGCAAGCGTTGCCCCACTCTTGTGTGCAAAGTAGCTACTAGCATGGATGTAATGGTGCAGTAAACAAGTTACAAGCAAGCTAAGAAGCTAACGCTATTTTCGTGTTTATTTTATAAACGATGATTGACTGACATACATACCTCTACCCTGGGCCCGTTTTTCCTCCTCCTCCTTTCGCCGCTTTCTTAGTGCAGCACTTGAAGGCTTGGACCTTTTCATTGATGTCAATGTATAAACAATACAAGTGAGCCAAGCATCTATCTATCTTTCTAAAGTGCTGCCACTACACTGAGATGATATACGACCCCTCCCCCTACCTTTCATTCATTGTAAGCGGCAGCAGCGGGTCAGGTTCAGGGCGCCAGGACAGCAGGTCGTGAACTCACATTTATTTGAAATAGAAGTAATAAAAAAATATAAAAAAAAAGGAACTCAATAAAATATATTTGCTATATAACATTTTATGCTAGAAAACACGAAAGGGAGGGGAGGGCTTTTTGTGTTTTTATTTTTTATTTTATTTTTTTTCCCCTTTCTGCAATTTGGCGCCCCCTCCACAAGATGGCGCCCTAGGCGACCGCCTAGCTCGCCTGGAGCCTGGGCCGTCCCTGCTCCAGAGCCCCTATCTAGCCTGTTTTCCATGTCTCCGTAATTCAGCACAGCTGAATCTAATGAGAGCTAATCAGCAAGCTTGGCAGAAGCCTGATAACGATCCTGATCACCAATCAGGTGTGTTAGTGGAGAGAAACATGGAAAACAGGCTGGATAGGGGCTCTCGAGGACCCTGGTGTAAGAACGCAAAAAGAGGGCAAATTCGAATTACTGATATCACACGCAGACATTCTACCAAATTAAATGTAGTCTATAACCTAAGCAGTCGTACCGAAACGAGAACGTTAAATCAAAACGGAGCCGTTGGGGAAACTGTCGATTCACAGACACCCATAACAAGCGCGGTTCTCTCACGTAACGGCTAAAATTGTGCCGTTCACAAGTTACACGCACAACGCAAAATCAAAACTGAAAGTTTACATCAGAAAAAGTTTGGAAAAAGCAACACAAATTAAAGAAGACGTTTGCGAAGCTCTTAACGGCTATACCGACTCACAGGCATTACACATTCAAGTTGATATTTTAACGACATATTTGACTCGACAAAACATACACATAGAAAAAAAAAAATAGGAACACCAAAATGCTACGAGTGGCTGACCCACATATTTTGAAAAGTCAGTTTCTAACCACCAGGAACACATGCACTATCATGCATGCGTAATGCAACTCACCTTCAGCTTTTCGAAGTTAACAGCAGGTTGAAATCCAAGGGGAAAGAAAAGAAAGAAGACAAGTCTGTCTTGAGATGATATTAGTGTGTAGCTACTCCAAATCTCCACATCAGCACCGAACAGCGTGCGCCACCATCCACCTTCAAAACTCAGGAAGCTCTGCTCATGCGCAGTTGCTTCCAGTTGATCAAAGAGGCTCTCATTACGTCACCTTCTGTGATCTCGACAATAATTTCAGCACCCTGGCCAGGGGCGGACTGGCCCACGTGGGTACCGCTAGCACTTACTGCCCTCCGGACCCGCGGTCCACCGGGGATTTCCCCGGTATCCCGGTACGTGACGTAACGAGAGCCTCTTTGATCAACTGGAAGCAACTGCGCATGAGCAGAACTTCCTGAGTTTTGGAGGTGGATGGTGGCGCACGCTGTTCGGTGCTGAAGTGGAGAAGCTACACACTAATATCATCTAAAGACAGAGACTTGTCTTCTTTCGTTCTTCCCCCTTGGAATTCTACCTGCTGTTAACTTCGAAAAGCTGAAGGTGAGTTGTATTACGCATGCATGATTGTGTGTTCCTGGGACTGTGTTTGTAACGGCTCGACAGAGTCGATGAAAAACAGATCCCAGAAACGCAGGCTCAGAGGAGGAAAAACAGATCCCAGAAATGCAGGCTCAGAGGAGGAAAAACAGATCCCAGAAATGCAGGCTCAGAGGAGGAAAAACAGATCCCAGAAATGCAGGCTCAGAGGAGGAAAAACAGATCCCAGAAATGCAGGCTCAGAGGAGGAAAAACAGATCCCAGAAATGCAGGCTCAGAAGAGGAAAAACAGATCCCAGAAATGCAGGCTCAGAAGAGGAAAAACAGATCCCAGAAATGCAGGCTCAGAAGAGGAAAAACAGATCCCAGAAATGCAGGCTCAGAGGAGGAAAAACAGATCCCAGAAATGCAGGCTCAGAGGAGGAAAAACAGATCCCAGAAATGCAGGCTCAGAGGAGGAAAAACAGATCCCAGAAATGCAGGCTCAGAGGAGGAAAAACAGATCCCAGAAATGCAGGCTCAGAGGAGGAAAAACAGATCCCAGAAATGCAGGCTCAGAGGAGGAAAAACAGATCCCAGAAATGCAGGCTCAGAGGAGGAAAAACAGATCCCAGAAATGCAGGCTCAGAGGAGGAAAAACAGATCCCAGAAATGCAGGCTCAGAGGAGGAAAAACAGATCCCAGAAATGCAGGCTCAGAAGAGGAAAAACAGATCCCAGAAATGCAGGCTCAGAGGAGGAAAAACAGATCCCAGAAATGCAGGCTCAGAGGAGGAAAAACAGATCTCAGAAATGCAGGCTCAGAGGAGGAAAAACAATCTCGATTTATTTTTTGATAAACCGAAGGAACAAATCTTGCTCGCAGGCAAGACAACGAGATTTACAAAATGCACTTGCACATGGCAAGGAACACGAAGGTAACAGAAAACACTTGCAAAAGGCAAGGAGCACGAATCTAACACAAAACACTTGCAAAAGGCAAGGAGCACGAATGTAACAAAACACTTGCAAAAGGCAAGGAGCACGAATCTAACACAAAACACTTGCAAAAGGCAAGGAGCACGAATCTAACACAAAACACTTGCAAAAGGCAAGGAGCATGAATGTAACAAAACACTTGCAAAAGGCAAGGAGCACGAATGTAACAAAACACTTGCAAAAGGCAAGGAGCACGAATCTAACACAAAACACTTGCAAACGGCAAGGAGCACGAATGTAACAAAACACTTGCAAAAGGCATGGAGCACGAATGTAACAAAACACTTGCAAAAGGCAAGGAGCACGAATGTAACAAAACACTTGCAAAAGGCAAGGAGCACGAATGTAACAAAACACTTGCAAAAGGCAAGGAGCACGAATGTAACACAAAACACTTGCAAAAGGCAAGGAGCACGAATGTAACAAAACACTTGCAAAAGGCAAGGAGCACGAATGTAACAAAACACTTGCAAAAGGCAAGGAGCACGAATGTAACACAAAACACTTGCAAAAGGCAAGGAGCACGAATCTAACACAAAACACTTGCAAAAGGCAAGGAGCACGAATCTAACACAAAACACTTGCAAAAGGCAAGGAGCACGAATCTAACACAAAACACTTGCAAAAGGCAAGGAGCACGAATCTAACACAAAACACTTGCA
Organism: Festucalex cinctus; assembly: GCF_051991245.1. Classification (NCBI taxonomy): domain Eukaryota; kingdom Metazoa; phylum Chordata; class Actinopteri; order Syngnathiformes; family Syngnathidae; genus Festucalex; species Festucalex cinctus. The sequence goes on from NC_135429.1 coordinate 17,472,520, forward strand.
AAAGGCAAGGAGCACGAATCTAACACAAAACACTTGCAAAAGGCAAGGAGCACGAATCTAACACAAAACACTTGCAAAAGGCAAGGAGCACGAATGTAACACAAAACACTTGCAAAAGGCAAGGAGCACGAATGTAACACAAAACACTTGCAAAAGGCAAGGAGCACGAATCTAACACAAAACACTTGCAAAAGGCAAGGAGCACGAATCTAACACAAAACACTTGCAAAAGGCAAGGAGCACGAATGTAACACAAAACACTTGCAAAAGGCAAGGAGCACGAATCTAACACAAAACACTTGCAAACGGCAAGGAGCATGAATCTAACAAAAACACTTGCAAACGGCAAGGACAGAATAGAAAACACAAAACACTTGCACCCGGCAAGGACTATACGAAATGAGACACGGAAGCAAAGACGGAATGAACAACAAAAGGCGACGCGGATACACACACGTGAATACAAAATTAACCGAGGACCAAAACAGATTCAATAACTTTACCAACAGGAGAACACTTGGACACAGGGGTGAGCAAATAATAATCCGACAGCTGGCAGTGGCTGCTCGGAGTCCTCTTATAGTCTTGATTACTAAAGCGATGCAGGTGCGGGGCTGGGGAACGCCCCCCTCGTGACGAGTTTGGGGGGCGTATTGTTCCGACTTTTGTCCTCTAAGACTACCCGTAGCCTGCGGGGGCGTAGTGTTCCGCTGGGGGAGGAGTGTTCCGTGCTTGGGGGCGTAGTGTTCCGTTCTGCGGTCTGCAATCAGATACAATTGGGCTCGTTTCAGGCACTGAAAAAACAAGAGCACAACAGGGCAGAGAACAGAACCATGACAGTGTTAGACTTTTGTAGGCCGTGGGGTGAACCCCCAAAAAGTGCCTAGAAAATGAGTTTCGCTCCACTGTCTGGGCACTACTTGTTCAATGCATTTTTTGATAGATAATACCCTTCTGAACTTTGGGTTAAAAGTTCACCCAATGTTTTCCTGCCCCAATTTTGTCACAAGCCAGAAATGCATATATAGGTAAATAAAAAACGAAAATTTTGTGCTGCAGTTTTTGGTTTTAAAACATCTTACATTAAATTTGGCAACAGAATATCATTCCCAGATGTTATAAATACATGTACCTAACATCAGAAACAAGTATTGGTGGTTTGGTGCAATCATGTGAATTTAGATCATTAAATTTGTGCCAAAAAAAAACAAAAAAAACACTTCAACTGGAAGTGACACCAGCACACGAATGCTACATTTAGCAATGTTTATGTTTCATATATGAAAACAATTTACAACCTACTACGTCATGAAAGGTACACAAGAAGCAGCATACATTGGCCAAAAATACTACCATGCACCACAAACCTGGAACAAGGCAAAATGGACTAGATGGAAATAGATGCATTCAGAGCCCAGATTATTATAACATATAGAATATTTATTAAAGTATCAGATTATGTCATCACAGCATGTTATTTATGCCCGACACACAAAATATTAATAAAAAAAAAATCAAATAAAAATCAAATGTGCATTCACAATAAAACCATGGAACTTCAATGGAACAGCTTTGTTTTGGGCATTTTTTTGTGGAAAATGGAATACAGACATTTTTATTTTTGCTTGAAAAGTGTTAAAATGGAGAGTTAACATCTTGATAATGAAACAAACAAAATGGCAGATTTTACATAGATTTTACAGCCCTGCACTGTAAAGTGTCCTCGTATGCCCTGTAATTTTCCAACCTGATGTTGTACCAGCTATGTGTTAGTGTCACTTTCTTGGCTTATGTCAGTAGACTCAGTAGTTGATGTATCTGATGAGTGAGGTATCCTGTCTAAAAGTTTGTCAGTTGTTGATAATGTCTCTACAAAAACCATTTCAGAGGTGTTGCTGGAAAGGGGTGTGAAAAACCAGCTGGGGGAAATCACACCTCAATCTTCGTTTCAGTATATCCTGCCTGAAATAGAAAATTAAAGGGAAAGATGAGCACAAGATACACATATTTACATCACACTAGGGCTGCTCTATTATGGAAAAAAATAATCATCACAATTATTTTGGTAATAATTGAAATCAAGATTATTCAAAACAATTATAATTTGTTCAAATCAAGAAAATATTTAAACATTTGAAAATAAGACAAATACAATCATATGAAACTATAATTATGTAAGTTGCTTTTGGACCCAACAAAATGTATAATATATATTATTATTATTCTTATTATTATTATTATGCTAGAAAAAATTTGAAGTTGGGGTGCAGCGTGTGCAGTAAGCTAGTTTTGACACGGGTGTGTGGTAAAAGAACTCGTGTGGGCGTGCCACAACTCAAAATTAGTATTATTAGTGCTGCAGCTATCGAATAGTTTGGTATTCGGAAATCCTACTGAAAATTCTAGTGAATAATCGTATATTTGGATAGAAATAAAAATATACCTATAGGCCTATATACTTTCTTGGTCAAAGAACAATTATAAATACAGAAGACAAAAAAACACATTTGCATGAAATAATTAACCAACCGGTTTTCAATTTTTAGAGAATCAATTTTATTTATTGATTTATTTTTTAACTTAAAGGTACACTCAGTATTATAAAGTGGCATCTAGTGGTGAAACAATAAATCATTCGAAAAAAAAAAAAAAGTTTGTGTTAGTAGTATGTAAAAAGATATGTTGTATCGCATAAACGTACTTTTTTTTAAATATAACGGTTAGTCTAGAAATTGCAAATTATCTTACATGTCCGGGCCGCGGCTTCTAGTGTCCGCCATGTTTCGCCGCCATCTTTCTGCTACGGGTGCCGTCAAAGACAAATTTCAGCGCTCCATTTCTTAACGCGTTTTTGGAACGCACTTCCGGTTTGTATGGCGACCGCATGTCCACGAAGAAGAAGAGTTTCCGGTCCCCGAAGAGAGCATTATCAAGCATCACACTTACTTTGGGAATTTATTTTATTTCAGCGCGACAAAACAAGAGTTTATATTGTAGCCGCATTTGCCAGATGGAGAGACATGAGGAACAGACTAGGTTTGGGACGTGCCGGTGCCTTCGACTGCTTTCTACTTGACCGGTAAATAAGAGTACATTTGTGTTTTCGTTTTGAGAGCGAGAGAAAAAGTATACACCACCTAATTAATACGATGTTCGTACCTTTGTTTTACGATCACTGTAGCTGTTGATTAGCAACTCCGCACCACTCGAACGATTTCGTTATGTAGCTACTTGCTTTGAAAAGAAAAAAAAAGATTCCCGCTGGCACGTTATATTTAGAGTAAATGCGCAAGTTATTGTGTAATGTAATGTAACTGTGATTTCGGAGGTATATTTGCCCATAACTTCAATGGAGAATCTAAAGCATACTGTATTAGTGGAGGAGTTTTCCCATCGCGAGATGCTGTGACTATCGCGTGACCGGTAGCGAGACTGGGAAAATCTAACATGGCGGCGCTCTGCTGCTAAAATAGAATTAGCTTTATATTTCTAATTAAACCCGAATTTAATGATTAGATAAATTCGATTTTTTTCTTTTCTAAGAAAGATCGGAAATATTATCCAGTGTGGACGACCTCGAACGTTTTATTGACGATTATTTTTATAGCTGCGCGATGGATGATCTGGCGGCTAGTCGGGATAATCCTTCGAAAAAAAAAAGGAAAAATGACTCGTCAACAGACACGGACGATTTAGCAACCGCCGACGTATCGGTGAGTATGCTGGATTCCATAAATAAAAAACTTGACGTCCTCTGTCTTATCCGCGAGGACGTCAAAGAATTAAAGGCAAGTTTGGAATTCGTTAGCCAACAGGTAAGCGATCTCCAACGCGATAACTCCGAGCTACGCTCCTCTCTCGTCGCTGTCACAGCCGAGTTGGAGACGATTAAAAAGGAAAATAAAATGCTAAAGGAAACGGTCTTAGATGTTCAATCCCGTAGTATGCGGGAAAATCTAATATTCTCAGGTATATCCGAAAATTCTCCAGATAATCCAGAGAGTGAGATAAAAAAATTCATGACATCATCGCTAAAGATCCCACAGGAGACGGTAAATAATATCTCTTTTCACCGTGTACACCGGCTCGGAGCTCGTAAGGGCAATAAGCCCCGTCCTATTATTGCTAAGTTCGAACATTTTAAACATAAAGAATTGGTAAAAAGTAAAGGACGGGAGCTCAAAGGGACATCTTTCGGGATGAATGATCAATTCCCAAGAGAGATAAACGAGCGGCGAAAAGTACTGTTTCCTATAATGAAACAAAATAGACAGGAGGGTAAACGGACTTCGATGGTCGTTGATAAATTATATATCGACGGCCAGCTATTCCGAAACCCAACCTCGACCCCTTGGCTGTTCTAACTGACAATTGGTAGAGCCGAGCATTGTGTGATTATTTGACGTATGTATATGTATATGTATGTGTATGTATATGTATATATATGTATATGTATGTATATGTATGGATAATGGGTTACGAAATAGAATATGAATTTATATTATGCATAGGCTATATAGTAATAATAATAATAATAATAATAATAATAATAATAATAATATAAAAATATATTCTTAAAAAAAAAATAATAATAATAATAATAATAATAATCTCGCTTAGGTCACCATTTACTGGTGTATTGTTATGTTGAATCCCCCACAGATTTCCTTCACACTCACTTCCCCCCACGTTTCTTCACTATTATACTTATCTACTTGCTATCTCTCTCTTTATATAAATTATATAAATTGCCTAATTACTCTTTTGCTATCCTACAATATGTTAATATTAATAAGCAGCTTATATAGATGTATACATAAGACTGAGTCTATATTGCTTGTATGCAGAAATTAGTTCTGGTCTCCTGGAATGTGTGTGGCGCTCGCTCCCAGGCAAAAAGAATAAAAATTTTAGACCGTCTCTCAAAATTTAAGGCAGATATTTGTCTCCTACAAGAAACCCACTTACAAAAATCAGAAGAAAAATTATTTATAGATAAAAATTTTAGTCAAGTTTACTCTGCCTCCTATAATAGTAGACAAAGAGGTGTCTCTATACTTATACATAAGAATTTATTCTTTACTCTAAATAATATAGTAACAGATTTAGAGGGCCGATATATTATTATCCAGGTAACTATATTTAATAAAGTATATACAATTGGTAATTTATATGCCCCAAATAATGATGACCCTGATTTTTTCCATGAATTTTTCTCTCGGTTACTCGATTTAGCAACAAATTCTACTATTATTATTGGAGGTGATTTTAACACGGTCTTGAACCCGTTAATAGATCGTTCTAATAATACGATATATACAAGGCGATTACGATCCGCTAAAGTAATAGATGAATATATGGAGGATCTTGGCCTCAGCGATGGCTGGAGACTTCAAAACCCAACTAAGAAGGAATTTACTTTCTTCTCTGCTGTGCACCGATCATTCTCAAGAATTGATTTTTTCCTTACAAATAATTCTATTGTTGATAAAACTGCTATAAAAATACATAAGTGATCATGCACCAGTCTCCCTCACTCTACAAATTGACTCTACCTTTAAACCTCCCCCGATATGGCGTTTTAACATCTCATTACTGAAAGACGTAGAGTTTGATAAAATTATTAGAAGGGAGTGGGCAGATTTTTTGGAAATAAATGACTCTCCAAATATATCTCCATCTCTTCTCTGGGAAGCAGGGAAAGCGGTAATTAGAGGGAAAATTATATCATATTCAACTTATAAAAAGAAACAGGATCAAAAATTAGAAAAATACCTGGAAGATAAAATTAAACAACTAACGGATGAATATGTATTAAACCCAAATAATCAAATATGGATAGAACTACAGAATATAAAAATACAGTTAGATAACATGTTATCTAAAAAGACAGAGTTTATAATACAACAGTTGAGATATAATAATTTTGAACATAATAATAAATCAGGTAAATTCCTGGCAAATCAACTTCAACGGAATCGGGAAAAATCTCTTATAACGGCTATTAAAGATATAAATGGTGAATGCACACAATCACCAGAAGAAATTAACCATATTTTTTTATAACTATTATCGAAATCTATACACAGAAATTAATAGACCTAACCCTGAATATATTGAGGAATTCCTAAACAGCTTAAATATACCTCAGTTATCTATTGAACATAAAGATATTCTCGATACCCCGCTTACTATAGATGAGTTGTATCGTGCTTTAGACAGTATGCCTAATGGCAGAGCACCTGGTCCAGACGGCTTTCCGGCTATATTTTTTAAACATTTCTGGTTAATGTTTGCTCCATTATTTCTAAGAGTAGTAACTGAAATTAAAAGTAAAGGTGATATACGTCAGGATATGAATATAGCAGCAATTAAACTTTTATTAAAGCCAGAAAAAGACCCTACCCTCCCGTCAAGTTACCGACCGATATCACTAATTAATACCGATATTAAAATTATCGCTAAGGCCTTGGCATCTCGATTAGAGACGGTAATCTCGACAATTATTCATAGTGATCAAACAGGTTTTATTAAAGGTCGTCATTCTACTAATAATATTAGGAGACTCTTTAACTTGATTAGTATGTCACAGCGGTATGATAAAAAGGCAGTTGTTATTTCGCTGGATGCAGAAAAAGCATTCGATAAAGTTAACTGGTCCTTCCTCTTTGCTGTCTTAAATAAATTCGGCTTCGGGGAGTCATTCATTCAATGGGTCTCAACATTATATGATTCTCCTAAAGCTACAGTTACTACTAATGGGATTACATCACAGAGTTTTACTTTACAAAGGGGAACAAGACAAGGGTGCCCAATGTCTCCTTTATTATTTGCTATATTTATTGAGCCGCTTGCATTAGCTATACGTCAGGATAGACGGATCCAAGGAATCCACTCCGGGACAATAGAACATAAAATTAATCTATATGCCGATGATATATTACTCTATTTAGAAGAACCTGCTATCTCGCTAGGGGAAGCATTTAAATTAATAACTAAATTCTCTCACTTATCAGATTACTCTATTAACTGGACAAAATCAACATTATTACCTATTACAGAAAATTCATGGAATCCTACAAGTCAGGATCCACACTACTCCTTTCCTACAGGTAATTTAAAATACTTAGGTGTTAAAATTTCACCTAAGTTAACTGAATTAACTTCTTTAAATTTTTCACCATTATTGGATAGTATCCGTAGTGACCTGGAGCGCTGGAATAATCTTCCGATCTCTTTAATAGGACGGATAGCTACTATAAAAATGAAAGTTTTACCAAAGATTAATTATTTATTTTCAATGATTCCATTTAAACCTACGTCTAACTGGTTCCAATCGCTGGACTCTGCTATCATAAAATTCTATTGGAATAAAAAAAAAGCCAAAATTAGTCTATCTACTCTTCAGGAAAGTAAATCTAAAGGAGGTTTAGAGGCACCAAACTTTATGTACTATTATTTAGCTAATCAACTACAATATCTTGTGCTATGGACACAACCCAACAGAGATACTAACTGTTGGTTGGAATTGGAGCAGAAGGATTGTAATAATCTTAGACTGTCAGATTTACTCTTTATTACAAAATCAATAAGACGACATAATTGTTTTAAAAACCCAATGATAGCCGCCACCCTGACTGCCTGGTGGAAGGCATTAGAAATTACAAACTCCCAATTGGCGCCCTGTGGGCTCTCTCCCATTTGGCATAACCCCGACTTTCAACTTAATAATCAGTCGTTCCATTTAAGCCTATGGGAGCAGAAAGGAATTACACACCTTCATCATCTTTTCTCAGATAATAAGTTTATATCGTATACAAACTTGGTCCAGAAATATGAAATAAAAAAGGGAAATTTCTTACATTATCTGCAAGTTAAAAATATGGTTAAGAAACAAATCCCAACACTTCAGGATACGCTCCAACTGCCTGTCTTAGCTAAAGATATTATAAAGCTTTCTCCAACAACAATAAAGAAAATATCAAAAATATATAAGTTATTTTTATACACAAATAAAACGTATTTACCGACTTTAAAATGGGAAAAAGACTTCCGGAACCAGACTTTTGGACCCAAATCTGTGAAAATGTATTTAAAATGACCAAACAGACAAATTTGCAACTTATCCAATATAAGATACTTCATAGAACATATATTACACAATATATGATGAAAAAAATGGGACTCTCTGACTCCGACATTTGTCTCCAGTGCTCACAAAACACTGCCGATACTTATCTTCATGCTTTATGGTCATGTACTCCAGTGCTGCATTTCTGGACTAAAATCTTGGAAAAGCTCGCTGATATATTAAACTGTAGGCTTCCTTTATCTCCAAGATTGTGTTTACTAGGTGACTTAACAATAACTGAGCTACCATGTAAACAATCTCAATCTATATTTATAGCCCTTACTATTGCTAAAAAAATAATCCTTGTCAATTGGAAAAATAAACAATCTCTAAATATCGACCACTGGTTAAACTTACTAATAAATTATATCTCAATGGAAAAAATCTCTGCCTTAAATAAAAATCAAGTATCAAGATTTAAACAAATATGGTCTATGTACTTAGAATATTTTAATCTCAATTTGGCAACTTAATCCTGCCAAGATTCTGCCTGTTAACGAGAGCCACCACATCGTTACAACTTCTGTTTTCGCTGCTTCTGTATTTGGTATTTTGTATCTGATTGTTTTTATTTTTATATAGTCAGGAACCTAGTTGCTGCTAGTGGGCTCGAGCATACCACACTATACGACACTATACTCAATAACTCCTTAAGATCTATTTCTAGTGGGCACTAAGCATCAACACTTGGTGTTACTGCATGCTAATTAGTCAATTTTCTTGACGCCGTCCCCTGTGGTCGGGCGGGGGTGGTTCTGCCCCCCCCCCGTTGTCTGCTCGGTGGCGGTTGCGTCTTGGCCGCTCCCTGGGCCCCCTGTGGGGTGCGGTGTTGGGGTGCTTCCCCTGGTGCCCGGGGCGGTGCCGTCCCGGCGCGGTCCGCTGCTCCGTGCCCGGCGGCGCGGTTCGGGGTGGGTGGGCCTCCGGTGTGCCCCGAGGTTCCCTCTCCCCTCCCCCTTCCTCCCCCCCGTCGCCTCTCCCTCCTCGCCTCCTCCCGCCCATCCTCCTCTGCCTCCCGGTCCCTTTTCCCTTGTCGCCCCCCCTCCTCCTGCCCTGCAGCCGCCCTTTCGCCTTCTTGTCGTCTTCTCCCCGCTCCCCCCCCCCCCCCCCCCCCTTCCCTGTCTGCCCTGCGGCCCCTCCCCCTCCCTCTCCCTGGGCCTGGGGCTCCCTCCCCGGCCCGGGCGTCGGGCTCCGGGGGCCGGGCGAGGGTTTGGGGCCTGCCCCACTCCGGTATAACTCCTGGCGCCCCGGGCGGGCTCCGGTGGCCGGTGGGCTGTCCGGTAGCCCTGCTGCGCTGGCTGTCCGCCCATTGTGGTGCCGGGTGGATGAGGTGGGGGGCGGGTGGGGGTGGGGGTGCTGGGGGGCGGGCGTGCCACCTACACCCGCCGGGTTGGGTGAGGCCCCGCTGGTCGCTCCTCTTACTCACTTCACTAGCTTGCACTATACACTTTGTAAATATACACATAGGGCACACAACACATTTCTTGGTGGGGTGGGGAAGGGTGGAAACACCGTCTTCACCCTTCAACTCCCCTCCAATTTTAATGCACCTCACGTCCAAGGGGAGGGGTGAGTTGGGGCGGGGGGGGGATCAGAGGGGATGGACTGCAGTGCCTGGCAGCGCTGTGGTCCCCCCCATTTGTGTCCCTGCCCCACCACTTTGTCCCTCTATTCCCTTTTTTAATGCACCACACATATACATATTCATTTTTTTGGGGGGGATACGGGTGTGTCGGAGTAGGGGAAATTTTTTCCCTCTGCTCCGACTCACCTGCTCCCAATTTTAATGCACCACACGCACACACTTGTATATACACTGGGTGGGGCCACATTCACGGTGTAAGGGTAGAGCTCGCCAGTCGGCGAGCTGGCGGACTCAGTAACAGGGTTAGGTGTCACTAGTACTCTGGTGTGACGACCGGGGCCTCTCCCCACCGGGCTCGGTGTTCTGGTGTTCCGCCTTCCCCCCTGGTGCTTCCTCCTCTGCTTCCCCCCTCCCGCCGCTGTGCAAATCTCGCGCGGCTGGAGGTGGGGTGGGCACATCTTCCCTCTCTGCGCTGCTGCCCGGTGCCGGTTTCCGGGGGGGGGGGGTGGGGGGTTCTCGCGGGGGGCCGGGTTCGCGGGGGGGGTGGCGGCCGTCGGGGGGGGGGGGGCGGCTTGTTTGGGGGGGGGTGGAGGTATGGGTGGGTGGGGGGTTGGGTGCTGGGGGTCGGGGTGTGTTCGGGGGTTTGGGGGTCGGGGGTGGTGGGGCCTGGGTCGTGGTGGATGGCGGGTTTGGGTGGGGTGCGGGGGGGTCGCGGGGGGATGGGGGCTGGGGACCGGTGGGGCGCTGTGGGGGCCCGCTGGGCCTCGTTCTGCGGCCTTGGGCTCGGGGGTGTGGGCCGGGGCTGGGGCGGGGGTGTTCCGGGTGTCTGGGTCGGCTCGCCGACCGGTGTCCGCTCGGGTGGCTTGGGGGTGGCCTTGGTGCTGCCGCGGCCTGGGGATTCCGGGGGGGGGGGGGAGTGCTCGCTTTGCTGGACCGCGGTTGACGGCTTCTTTCTTTGGTGGTGGTCCTTATGCATGCCAGATCCGTCGCACCAGCATCTACTGAAACTCAACAGAAGTACCCTCTCCCTCCCACAGCCCCTTGAATCAGTTGGTGCTGGTGTCTATGGTTCTCACTTTGCTTTATCTATCCTTCCCTCCTTCCTCTCTTTAGTTTTTCCTCTGGTCACTTGAGATCTTAATTTATTAGAAGTATGAGGTTTCTGGGGTTGGCATAAGACTCTGGTTTTGTAACCACGCAGGAGGGGTCTTGTTGGTGCTGGACTTCACTTTGATGGATTGGATGTACTGGCTTCTATGGATCTCACTCTGCCTTATCGATCCTTCCCTCCTTCCTCTCTTTAGTTTTTCCTCTGGTCTCTTGAGATCTCGCTAAATTTGCTGGAATTTAGAGGCTTCCGGGGTTGGCGTAAGACTTTGATTTTGTAATCATGGGGAAGGCAGGAAGTGTTTGGAGTGTGTGAAGTGTGCTGGATTTCACTTTGATTTACCTTTCTTTTCTCTTTATTTCTTTTTTTTTCTGACCTTTTCTCTGGTCTCCTGACCATTTAAACCTCACGACTCTGGCAAGATTCTGAAGTACCTGGTTAAGGCGAAGGGTAATGGGATATTTATAAGGTTTTAGGTGAATGAATGAGTATAAATTTATACGTATTTGCACGCACGCACACGCACGCACGCACGCGCACGCACGCAAACGCACGCAAACGCACACACGCAAACGCACGCACACATACACACACACAAAAAACAAAAAAACAAAGAGCAATGATGACAAGACGTTGAATCGGTAAGACTACCGAATGAACAATTCTGAGCTCTAGAAAAAAAAAAAAAAAAAAAAAAATAGAAAAGAAAAGAAAATTATTTTCGTTGTGGTTGGTGAAAATAGTGTTCTCGAAATTAATTTTCGGCAGGGAATAACTTTCTGGACTTAAATGCTGGCTGTACCGTAAGCACTGCTAGAGTCTGAACTCTCTCACTCAAGTGTGTACTGGTCCATTGTGTAATTGGGTGCACAAGAATTTACAGGCTGCCACGTTTTCCACGGAAATTCGACAAGTAAGCAGCCTTTGCATATTCTATGCAGTATGCAGTCAAGTTACTTTTATCTAGCTAATACAATGTTTTGGGCCCAAAAACTAAAGATCTTACCTCTATTTTGGGGGCTTTGTTGGAAAGTTGGTGACATATAGTAGTATCATCAATTATTCTATTTTATTTTATAATTTTGTTTTTGTTTGTGTCACACTAGATCAACAGCCAAACTTGAGGGCTTCCAGAACCATATTCTGATGTATACAAGCATTCATGCACCGTTTAAATACATCACCGACCTGCAAGAAAAAAAAATATCAAGGGGAGAGTCAGCAGCCAAATTGGAATGCCCCGAATGAGGACACTTGAATGCAGGACCCCAGAAGGCTTCGGTGTTGTACCACCAGTATCTCCACCTACCATATCTGAGCTGCAACAAACTGAAGTCAGCCGACGTCTTGGTATGTCATTTACATATGGACGGCATTGCACACTACATTAACTTTTTGTGTGAAGCAATACGGAATGGTCACATGTACAAGCACCACTTGTTTTACACAGGACCTGCTGACCAGGTGTCTGAAGCCATGGAGTGACTCCTCCCTCACTTTCCTCAGCAAGCCTTTGAAGAATATGATATCATCGTTGGTGGGAACATGCCCTCACTCCATAACATGTACTTGTGCAGTCAAGGAGCATGTCAAACTTAATAAAACCAGCAAACATTGAAGTGACTTCATTTTTACTGCAGTCTGTTCACACAATCAATGGACAAGCCTTCCTTAATTTTGCCCCAATAACATCATAGAGTAGGCGAAAAGTGGTGTTACAGATCATACTGTGTGAGAGTGTGTGAGAGTTTGAGGAATGTTGCAATGTTAATGGGGGGCAATGTCAGCACACACACACAAAAAAAAAAAAACACATCATGGTATTGAGTTAATCAGATATTTTAGCTGTGTACAACACATACCTGCTCTGTAACACTACTTTTGGCCCAAACCTGTATGTCTATTTTCCATATTTTGAAATGCACAGCGTATTGGTAAAATTCTGGAACAACTGCAATTCATGTAGCTCATTATATTCTAACAGCATTTTTTTTTTTTTTTAGTTAATATGTTCATTTCATGTAGACTTTTATTTTACTTTATTTTATTCATTCATTTTCATGTACTGTACCTTACATTCATTGGCCAATGAAGAATTCCTTGTCATTGCAAGCATTTATAATAATTCTCCAGGCTTTTGATGTTTTACATTTCTGGTCATGTAAAATAGTGTTAGGTTAGGTGTCGAATGAACACTGCATGTTGACGCCAAAGGAAATAGTATTTTTTTAGTTATTCAAAATGTACAAATTAACACACAACAACAATATACAAGTTATACAAACTACAACAACAAGTGTCAGACATGGACTAATTATATGCCAGGTAAAAAACCTTTGTATTGTCCTCAAGGATCTGGGAAAGTGTCACTTATTTGCTACAAGTCCACCAAGGTGCTGCAGTCTGGGATCCAGGTACAGGAAATCATGGTGGTGCTGATGTGGGATCCAGGTACAGGAAATCATGGTGGTGCTGATGTGTCAGCAATGTGTCAAAAAGTATTTCTTGGTGTCAGTCTATCAGCTGGACTTGGATATCTTCATGTTCCTCCATGGTCATTTCCTGTACGAGTCTCTGCAAGAAGGTAACAATTGTATGTCAGATGAGGTACCAAACAATGAACTGAAAGTCACTGAGCCAATGAAGTACATTATTACATGAGCAAGACTATTTGTGAAAGCCATGTAAATTCCTGCACATCGAAGTACAAGGAAGCTGTTGTATCTTCAATCAAAACTAATTAAGTTGCTTAGTGATATTTATTAGGTAAAATTGTTCAACATGGTGACAAATCGATATCTGAGTAAAGGGTTTCAAATGTTTTTGTAAGCAGCACTTTTCTGAGTGGTTAGTAGCAACAAGACAAGGGGGGGGCGGGGGCGGGGGGTTACGAGTCTGAGTTGCAGATGTGTAGTTCAGTTAACACCATTATTTTTGTACGATATACTAAACATATCAGCAAACGATGTAATCTAAATACCACATATTCCAAGCAAAGGTATGTTTTGAGCCATTCACATGCATGCTCGAATGGAATTATTTTTCCATGATGACATAATTGTACGTTACGAGACACCGCGTTCTCTTTCTCGTCGTCTCCCTCGCCCCCTCATCGCCCCCTTTGAGATGGTCCACATGTCTATAAAACATAACATAACTGTGTGTTCTCTGTTGCATGGTTTAGTTGCACTAACAAATATGAACATAGATAGCCATTATCATTAGCTGACGTACAGTATTTCCAAACAATGCCGACAAAAATATTAATTCTGAAATTAAATGACTAAATCACAATTATTAGGGATCTGTACAGTATGTCTAACAAATGCAATTCACTTACGTCATCACTCGAGGGAATACCAGAAGTTGTTTGCGTTCTGTTCCGGTGAAATTGGTGGTAGGCTGTTGAAGTAGGGTCTCTCTGGGACGCCGTAGTTCGTGTGCTTAAAATCATTGCATTATCTTGTTTGACCGAGAGATGGCGGTCGTGAGCTACACACTGGGGCTTTAAACTGAGCTTGTCAGCAAGCTATTTTTCTCTGAAACAGTGAGATTTTAGACAAATCTCTCCCCATAGATTTCGGTCAATGTTTTTCAGTGTGAAGATTTATACGTTACCTGTAGTCTGAAGCATCAAGATTCCCGTGTTTCTTAACACTGTTCACACACCTCTTAGCTTGTCCATTCTCCTCACATCTTTGTCAACTATAATCCTTTGACGGATGACTTGTTCACAAAAGAGTTTGTAGCTCTCAGCATAGGGTTGTCTGAAACACACACACACTCACTTAACATGTGCAAAGAGTCATGCTTTCTAATTAATGCTGTCTCTAAATGAATATGCAGAAGAATGGAACAGTCATTTCTTCATCTCAGCTGCCTGCAGCAACCCGCCTTTACACAAAAAAGAATTACATTATAAGTGTTATTGTCACATCACCTCTTTTTACAGTATATGCACATCACGGATTTACAAGGAAAGTGTTTGTTGAGGTTGGTGAGAGAGAGTTTGGGGGAAAGGGAGGGTGTAGCTGTGACTCTCTATTATGACTGATGGGGACAGCTAACCCGAGTTTGTTAACCACTGTTGGATTCACTCGATAAATCATTCAGCAGCTCGCATTTTTACTAAGCTATAGCCTTAAAACTTAACCTAGCAACAAATTATTTTCAACCCTATACTAAATATCGGTCACATTAATAACAGAAATGGGCACACGTGTGTGTAGCACATACCTGCCGACAATGCTTCTGCTTTGGCGAGATGATCCCTCTTCCGTGTGCCTTCCGATCCCAGACGAGTATACTTTGAAATGTATTTTTACAAATGAAGCAGATGGCTGGAAGGAAGGGGGCAGCTGAAGCGATGGGCAAACCTGAACGGGAACGAAGTTTTTTCCCCACTTTCTTTTTAACTTTTTTCTCCTTTCGCTCTTCTTCGCTCTCCGACGTTGTGGTCGCCATTTTTGATATGCGGTTGCTATATGCTGAGGAGAAAGCAGCAGCTACCTGATTGGCTCATGTGACCTAAATCACACCACTCTCGACCTAATGGCACTACGCCCACACGAGAGATCACTGCGCCTCATCGCAAAATAGTGCCGGGGTTTCACCACCAAAAACACAAAATTGGCAGGTTTTCAGAGGGTGAACTCCACGGATTCTTACTTACTACTAATAAATCTATTTTATGAAGTAAAGATTATTTAGTGCCCCTGGTAGTGGAGCGAAACTGAACGAAAATGTGTGTGACCTGACAGCCTATGGTGGTAACTCGAGGTGAAACTGCTCTGCGTTGATCAAACTAACTCAAATCAGCTGTCCTGGAACTGAAAACGCAGCATTCCCGATGTCAGGGTAGGTCAACTTGCTGTTCAGGGTTAAGCCTGGTTCATATTTATATGTTTTCCCTTGCGTTAAAGACCGGCGTACATCACGTGATTGACACCAGTCATTAAAGTCAAGTACTGCGTTGCTCGTGGCAAGGGTGCTGCACCCACGTCGTCAAGTCTTGAACGCCATAACTGGTGGCTCATAACATTGCTCGTGATTGGTCCGTTTGATGGCGTACTCAGCTTTGTTTCTCTATAGTATTCTCGATAGTTTCCAAAAAGGCAACTGCAATTTTCTTTGTATTTGCAATGAAAACTGAGTACCCAAAAAGTGAATTGTACATGCGTCAACCCCCCCATGAGGGAATCGAACCCCGGTCTTCCGCGTGAAAAGTGGAGATACTATCCACTACACCAACGAGGAAAGGACTTGCTTTTGCTACCTGGACAGGTGTCGAGGGGAAACTGTCACTAAAATTGGGAATGCCAGCCAGCTATGCTGTTTGCCATCAGGTTTAAGGGCCTGTTCAGTTTCCATGGTGTAGTGGTCATCACATTCGCCAAACACGCGAATGGTCCCCAGCTCGAAACCGGGTGGAAACTTGGCAATTTTCTTTGAATTTGCAATGAAAACTGAGTATCCAAAAATACAATAGCACAGGTACCAAGTGCCCGTTGGGGAATCTAACCCCAGTCTTCCGCGTGACAGGAGAAGATACTATCCACAATACTAACGAGGAAAGGACTCTGTGTTTGCTACCTGGACAGGCAAAGAAGGAAAACTGTCACTAAAATAGGGAATGCCAGACAGCTATGCTGTTTTCCAATCCTGCCAACAGGATAAACGCCAGCGTCTGTTTCCATGGTGTAGTGGTTATCACATTCGGCTCACACGCGGAAGGTTCCCAACTCGAAACAGGGTGGGAAACAGGGTAATTTTCTTTGTATTTGCAATGAAAACTGAGTATCCAAAAAGCAAAACAAACAGGCACCACCTCCCCGTTGGGGAATCGAACCCCAGTCTTCCGCGTGACAGGAGGAGATACTATCCACTATACTAACGAGGAAAGGATTCTGTGCTTGCGACCTGGACAGGCGTAGAGGTAAAACTGTCACTAAACTTGTGAATGCCAGACAGCTATGCTGTTTGCCAATCCTGCCAACAGGATAAACGCCAGTGTCTGTTTCCATGGTGTAGTGGTTATCACATTCGCCTCACACGCGAAAGGTCCCCAGCTCGAAACCGGGTGGAAACTTGGCAAATTTCTTTGAATTTTCAATGAAAACTGAGTATCCAAAAACACAATAGCACAGGTACCAAGTGCCCGTTGGGGAATCTAACCCCAGTCTTCCGCGTGACAGGAGAAGATACTATCCACTATACGAACGAGGACAGGACTCTGTGTATGCTTCATGGACAGGCATAGAGGGAAAACTGTCACTAAAATAGGGAATGCCAGACAGCAATGCTGTTTGCCAATCCTGCCAACAGTATAAACGCCAGCATCTGTTTCCATGGTGTAGTGGTTATCACATTCGCCTCACACGCGAAAGGTCCCCAACTGGAAACCAGGTGGGAAACAGGGCAATTTTCTTTGTATTTGCAATGAAAACTGAGTATCCAAATTTGGATTGCAGCTGCACTCACTTCCCCATCAGGGAATCGAACCCCAGTCTTGCACGTGACAGGCGGAGACACTATCCACTATACTAACGAGGAAAGGACTCTGTGTTTGCTAGCTGGACAGGCATATCGGGAAAACTGTCACTAAAATCGGGAATGCCAGACAGCTATGCTGTTTGCCAATCCGGCCAACAGAGTAAACGCCATTGTCTGTTTCCATGGTGTAGTGGTTATCACATTCGCCTAACACGCGAAAGGTCCCCAGCTCGAAACCGTGTGGAAACTTGGCAATTTTCTTTGAATTTGCAATGAAAACTGAGTATCCAAAAATACAATAGCACAGGTACCAAGTGCCCGTTGGGGAATCTCACCCCAGTCTTCCGCGTGACAGGAGAAGATACTATCCACTATACGAACGAGGAAATGACTCTGTGTATGCTACATGGACAGGCATAGAGGGAAAACTGTCACTAAAATAGGGAATGCCAGACAGCTATGCTGTTTGCCAATCCTGCCAACAGTATAAACGCCTACGTCTGTTTCCATGGTGTAGTGGTCATCACATTCGCCAAACACGCGAATGGTCCCCAGCTCGAAACCGGGTGGAAACTTGGCAATTTTCTTTGAATTTGCAATGAAAACTGAGTATCCAAAAATACAATAGCACAGGTACCAAGTGCCCGTTGGGGAATCTAACCCCAGTCTTCCGCGTGACAGGAGAAGATACTATCCACAATACTAACGAGGAAAGGACTCTGTGTTTGCTACCTGGACAGGCATAGAAGGAAAACTGTCACTAAAATAGGGAATGCCAGACAGCTATGCTGTTTTCCAATCCTGCCAACAGGATAAACGCCAGCGTCTGTTTCCATGGTGTAGTGGTTATCACATTCGGCTCACACGCGGAAGGTTCCCAACTCGAAACAGGGTGGGAAACAGGGTAATTAGGGCCCGAGCAGCGACCGCTGCGAGGTCCCTATTGTTTTTGTAAAAATTATTATTATTATTATTATTATTATTATTATTATTATTATTATTATTCTTCTTCTTCTTCTTTATTCTCCGCAAACGATCCCGATTTTGGGTACCTGAACATTCACGAAAACTCACCGAACTTTGCACACTCCTCAGGCCCGGCGAAAAATTTGATATTATGAAGTCGTCATAACAACGCGACTCTATAGCGCCCCCTAGCGTAGAAAAATAAAAACCAAGCCCGGCACGTTTGAGCTAGAGCAACGAAAATTGGCAGGCACGTGTAGCACCCGGAGACGCACAAAAAAGTCTATTGGGACCATGTAGCTAAAATGTACAGGAAGTGAGCTATGAATTTTTTTATGTCCAATTCTGGCCTATTTTGGCACATTCACTGTGGTCATGCTTTTTCCCCCTTTGCAAACATTTTTCATCCAATTGACTTCAAACTTGGCATTTATCATCTCAAGACCTGAGAGAACAACTGGGCAAAACATCTTGCCTTTTTGAAATACTATATGACGGGGGCGGGGCATCAAATATTGCCTTTAAAATTTCATTTGTCCAGAAAGAGCAAATGCTTAATAACTCCCATGTTCAAGCTCCAAAAAATCTCAAACTTCTCAGGCAACGTAATAGTCACGGCCTGAAAACATCTATATGATAAAATTCAGTTATACATATAGCGCCACCTAGTGGTTACAATAAATGTCATACTTTACGTTTTTAGCTACTGTGCTGAGGTTGTTGAAGGGATCCATTTGAAAATTGGTCAGAAAAGCCTTAAGATGTTGATCATGCCCCACACCGAATATTGTAACTTTTCGCCAAAGGGCGTGGCCGCTACGGTGACGCAAAGTCTGAAGATTTTTCGTGAAAATAAAAGCTGCATTAACTTGACCGAGATGATCCTATCTTCTCAAAATTTCACACATTTGATGAGAGTCCAGCCCTAAAGACATCTACTGACTTATATTTCATCTAACTGATAGCGCCACCTAGTGGCAATTTTTTTTCTTACGAATTTTCTTCTACGTTTTTCTCCAAACACGTTAACTGGACCTACCTCATATTTGCTCAGATGAGGGTTTCGGCCTTCATGATGTCACAACACGAAGTTTGTGAGTTTTCGCGAATTGCTGTGGGTGTGGCTAAGCGCTGTTCGCCAAGAAAACAACGCCAGTTTTGAGGGTCTAAACATGCACAGAAACTCATGAAACTTGGCACACACATCTGGCCTGGTAAAATGAGCAATATTTTATTGTTGATTGTGCTATTTTTACAAAAATGACTCAATAGCGCCCCCTAGAAGTTTTTAACGAAGCAGCCCCGGTTGTACGTTTAAGCAAGAACGACGAATATTTTTAGGTGTATGAGGGAGCCCAAGACCTACAAAAAAGTCTCTTGGACCCATTTGCTAAAATGAACAGGAAGTGAGCTATGAATTTTTGAATGTCCCATTTTTGACAATTTTTGCACATTCACAGGGGGCAGACTTTTGCCCACTTCTCCTACACGTTTCATCTGACTGAGTTAAGACTTGACCTGGACCATGTCAAGACCTGAGCCAACGACAGGGGGAAAAATCTTGACTTTTCGAAATACTATATGATGAAGGCGGGGCATAAAAATTTGTGTTTCGCACTGAAAAAGGATATGCTTGATAACTCCCCGGTACATGCTCCAAAAAATCCCAAACTTGACATGTATGTTTATCGTCAAGGCCTGAAGCTATCTCTATGACAACATTCAGTTATATATGCAGCGCCACCTAGCCCTTGAGGCATGAAAAAAAAATACCCCACATACGGTATTTTGTACAAAAAATGTAAACTCATTCTAAGTGTGATAACTAAGTCATTTATGAATATTCTTTTAGTTTCCACCACTCAAAATGTTCACTGGCATCAGACTTATCCAAACATATATATATTTTTATTTATTTTTGATAGCCTCTATGGACATTAAAAGCAATATCGTGAATGAAGGATATGCTTAATAACTCCACGGTACATGCTCCAAAAAAAAATCCCACACTTGACATGTATGCTTATAATCAAGGCCTGAAGGTATCTCTATGACAACATTCAGTTATAAATACAGCGCCACCTAGCCCTTGAGGCTTATATATAAAAAAAAAATAAATACCCCACATACGGTATCTTGTACAAAAAAATGTACACTCATTCTAAGTGTGATAACTAAGTCATTTATGAATATTCTTTTAGTTTCCACCACTCAAATTGTTCACTGGCTTCACACCGATCCAAACGTATGTATGTTTCCATTTTGTTTTATTCATTTTTGATTGCCCCTTTGGACAATAAAAGTAACATTGTGCAATGAGTACAACGAGCGATGATGTGTATATACACTTTTACAAAAAAATACCAATCAGGGCAACTCATTGCCTAAAAATAAAAAAGGACGCTGATTTTTGCAGGTCTTAACAATCACCAAAACCCGTTGAGCTTGACACACACACTGGCAAAAAAATATTCTACATGTAAACGTTTATTATGCCATTTTCAAAGAAATTTTGCTTCCAATATGCCAGTACCCCAACGTGCCAGTACCCCAACGTGCAAGTACCCCAACGTGCAAGGACCCCAACGTGGCCCGGGCTGCGAGGGCCCTTTATAGCTGCTCGCAGCTCTAGTTATTATTATTATTATTATTATTATTATTATTAGGGCCCGAGCAGCGACCGCTGCGAGGTCCCTATTGTTTTTGTAAAATTTTTTATTATTATTATTATTATTCTTTATTCTCCGCAAACAATCGCGATTTTGGGTACCTAAACATTCACGAAAACTCACCGAACTTTGCACACTCTTCAGGTCCGGCGAAAAATTTGATATTATGAAGTCGTTATAACAACGCGACTCTATAGCGCCCCCTAGCGTAGAAAAATAAAAACCAAGCCCGGCACGTTTGAGCTAGAGCAACGAAAATTGGCAGGCACGTGTAGCACCCCGAGACGCACAAAAAAGTCTATTGGGACCATGTAGCTAAAATGTACAGGAAGTGAGCTATGAATTTTTTTATGTCCAATTTTGGCCTATTTTGGCACATTCACTGTGGTCATGCTTTTTCCCCCTATGCAAACATTTTTCATCCAATTGACTTCAAACTTGGCATTTATCATCTCAAGACTTAAGAGAAAAACTAGGCAAAAAATCTTGCGTTTTCGAAATACTATATGACGGGGGCGGGGCATCAAATATTGCCTTTAAAATTTCATTTGTCCAGAAAGAGCAAATGCTGAATAACTCCCATGTACAAGCTCCAAAAAATCTCAAACTTCTCAGGCAACGTAATAGTCACGGCCTGAAAACACCTATATGAAAAAATTCAGTTATACATATAGCGCCACCTAGTGGTTACAATAAATGTCATACTTTACGTTTTTAGCTACTGTGCTGAGCTCGTTGAAGGGATCCAGTTGAAAATTGGTCAGAAAAGCCTTAAGATGTTGATGATGCCCCACACCGAATATTGTAACTTTTCGCCAAAGGGCGTGGCCGCTACGGTGACGCAAAGTCTGAAGATTTTTCGTGACAATAAAACCTGCATGAACTTGACCGAGATGATCCTATCTTCTCAAAATTTCACACATTTGATGAGAGTCCAGCCCTAAAGACATCTACGAACTTATATTTCATCTAACTGATAGCGCCACCTAGTGGCAATTTTTTTTCTTACGAATTTTCTTGTACATTTTTCTCCAAACACGTTAACTGGACCAACCTCATATTTGCTCAGATGGGGGTTTCGGCCTTCATGATGTCACAACACGAAGTTTGTGAGTTTTCGCGAATCGCTGTGGGCGTGGCTAAGCACTGTTCGCCAAGAAAACAACGCTAGTTTTGATGGTCTAAACATGCGCAGAAACTCATGAAACTTGGCACACACATCTGGCCTGGCAAAATGAGCAATATTTTATCATGTATTGTCCTATTTTTACAAAAATGACTCAATAGCGCCCCCTAGAAATCTTTAACGAAGCAGCCCCGATTGTACGTTTAAGCAAGATCTACGAAAATTTTTAGGTGTATGAGGGAGTCCAAGACCTACAAAAAAGTCTCTTGGACCCATGTGCTAAAATGAACAGGAAGTGAGCTATGAATTTTTGAATGTCCCATTTTTGACGATTTTTGCACATTTTCAGGGGGCATACTTTTGCCCACTTCTCCTACACATTTCATCCGACTGACTTTAGACTTGACCTGGACCATGTCAAGACCTGAGCCAACTACAGGCAGAAAAATCTTGACTTTTGGAAATACTATATGATGAGGGCGGGGCATCAAATTTTGTGTTTCGCACTGAAAAAGGATATGCTTAATAACTCCCCGGTACATGCTCCAAAAAATCCCAAACTTGACATGTATGTTTATAGTCAAAGCCTGAAGGTATCTCTATGACAAAATTCAGTTATATATGCAGCGCCACCTAGCCCTTCAGGCGTGAAAAAAAAATACCCCACATACGGTATTTTGTACAAAAAATGTCAACTCATTCTAAGTGTGATAACTCCCATGTTCAAGCTCCAAAAAATCTCAAACTTCTCAGGCAACGTAATAGTCACGGCCTGAAAGCATCTATATGATAAAATTCAGTTATACATATAGCGCCACCTAGTGGTAACAATAAATGTCATACTTTACGTTTTTAGCTACTGTGCCGAGCTCGTTGAAGGGATCCAGTTGAAAATTGGTCAGAAAAGCCTTAAGATGTTGATGATGCCCCACACCGAATATTGTAACTTTTCGCCAAAGGGCGTGGCCGCTACGGTGACGCAAAGTCTGAAGATTTTTCGTGACAATAAAAGCTGCATTAACTTGACCGAGATGATCCTATCTTCTCAAAATTTCACACATTTGATGAGAGTCCAGCTCTAAAGACATCTACTAACTTACATTTCATCTAACTGATAGCGCCACCTAGTGGCAATTTTTTTTCTTACGAATTTTCTTCTACGTTTTTCTCCAAACACGTTAACTGGACCTACCTCATATTTGCTCAGATGAGGGTTTCGGCCTTCATGATGTCACAACACGAAGTTTGTGAGTTTTCGCGAATTGCTGTGGGCGTGGCTAAGCGCTGTTCGCCAAGAAAACAATGCCAGTTTTGAGGGTCTAAACATGCACAGAAACTCCTGAAACTTGGCACACACATCTGGCCTGGTAAAATGAACAATATTTTATTGTTGATTGTACTATTTTTACAAAAATGACTCAATAGCGCCCCCTAGAAATTTTTAACGAAGCAGCCCCGATTCTACGTTTAAGCAAGATCTACGAAAATGTTTACGTGTATGAGGGAGCCAAAGACCTACAAAAAAGTCTCTTGGACCCATATGCTAAAATGAACAGGAAGTGAGGTACGAATTTTTGAATGTCCCATTTTTGACGATTTTTGCACATTTTCAGGGGGCATACTTTTGCCCACTTCTCCTACATGTTTTATCCGACTGACTTATGACTTGACCTGGACCATGCCAAGACCTGAGCCAACAACAGACGGAAAAATCTTGACTTTTGGAAATACTATATGATGAGCGCGGGGCATCAAAATTTGTGTTTCGCACTGAAAAAGGATATGCTTAATAACTCCCCGATACATGCTCCAAAAAATCCCAAACTTGACATGTATGTTTATCGTCAAGGCCTGAAGGTATCTCTATGACAACATTCAGTTATATATGCAGCGCCACCTCGCCCTTGAGGCAAAACAAAAAAATACCCCACATACGGTATTTTGTACAAAAAATGTAAACTCATTCTAAGTGTGATAACTAAGTCATTTATGAATATTCTTTTACTTTCCACCACTCAAAATGT
The DNA here is from genome assembly GCF_051991245.1 of Festucalex cinctus. Classification (NCBI taxonomy): domain Eukaryota; kingdom Metazoa; phylum Chordata; class Actinopteri; order Syngnathiformes; family Syngnathidae; genus Festucalex; species Festucalex cinctus. Next base: position 17,496,618 of record NC_135429.1, read on the forward strand.
TCACTGGCATTAGACTTATCCAAACATGTACTTTTTTATTTATTTTTGATAGCCTCTATGGACATTAAAAGCAATATCGTGAATGAAGGATATGCTTAATAACTCCACGGTACATGCTCCAAAAAAATCCCACACTTGACATGTATGTTTAGAGTCAAGGCTTGAAGGTATCCCTATGACAACATTCCATTATATATACAGCGCCACCTAGCCCTAGAGGCATAAAAAAAATACACCAACTTAACGGTATTTTTACAAAAAAAAAAAAAATCCACATGTCAAGGTTTATCATGCCATTTTCAAAGAAATTCTGCTTCCAATGTGCCGTACCTAAACTTGCCAGTACCCCAACGTGCCAGTACCCCAACGTGCAAGTACCCCAACGTGCAAGTACCCCAACGTGGCCCGGGCTGCGAGGGCCCTTTATAGCTGCTCGCAGCTCTAGTTTTCTTTGTATTTGCAATGAAAACTGAGTATCCAAAAAGCAAAACACACAGGCACCACCTCCCCGTTGGGGAATCGAACCCCAGTCCTCCGCGTGACAGGAGGAGATACTATCCACTATACTAACGAGGAAAGGATTCTGTGCTTGCGACCTGGACAGGCGTAGAGGTAAAACTGTCACTAAACTTGTGAATGCCAGACAGCTATGCTGTTTGCCAATCCTGCCAACAGGATAAACGCCAGTGTCTGTTTCCATGGTGTAGTGGTTATCACATTCGGCTCACACGCGAAAGGTTCCCAACTCGAAACCGGGTGGGAAACAGGGTAATTAGGGCCCGAGCAGCGACCGCTGCGAGGTCCCTATTGTTTTTGTAAAAATTATTATTATTATTAGGGCCCGAGCAGCGACCGCTGCGAGGTCCCTATTGTTTTTGTAAAAATTATTATTATTATTATTATTATTATTATTATTATTATTATTATTATTATTATTATTCTTCTTCTTCTTCTTCTTTATTCTCCGCAAACAATCGCGATTTTGGGTACCTAAATATTCACGAAAACTCACCGAACTTTGCACACTCCTCAGGTCCGGCGAAAAATTTGATATTATGAAGTCGTTATAACAATGCGACTCGATAGCGCCCCCTAGCGTAGAAAAATAAAAACTAAGCCCGGCACGTTTGAGCTAGAGCAACAAAAATTGGCAGGCACGTGTAGTACCCCGAGACGCACAAAAAAGTCTCTTGGGACCATGTAGCTAAAATGTACAGGAAGTGAGCTATGAATTTTTTTATGTCCAATTTTGGCCTATTTTGGCACATTCACTGTGGTCATGCTTTTTCCCCCTTTGCAAACATTTTTCATCCAATTGACTTCAAACTTGGCATTTATCATCTCAAGACCTGAGAGAACAACTGGGCAAAACATCTTGCCTTTTTGAAATACTATATGACGGGGGCGGGGCATCAAATATTGCCTTTAAAATTTCATTTGTCGAGAAAGAGCAAATGCTTAATAACTCCCATGTTCAAGCTCCAAAAAATCTCAAACTTCTCAGGCAACGTAATAGTCACGGCCTGAAAACATCTATATGATAAAATTCAGTTATACATATAGCGCCACCTAGTGGTTACAATAAATGTCATACTTTACGTTTTTAGCTACTGTGCTGAGCTTGTTGAAGGGATCCATTTGAAAATTGGTCAGAAAAGCCTTAAGATGTTGATCATGCCCCACACCGAATATTGTAACTTTTCGCCAAAGGGCGTGGCCGCTACGGTGCCGCAAAGTCTAAAGATTTTTCGTGAAAATAAAAGCTGCATTAACTTGACCGAGATGATCCTATCTTCTCAAAATTTCACACATTTGATGAGAGTCCAGCCCTAAAGACATCTACTGACTTATATTTCATCTAACTGATAGCGCCACCTAGTGGCAATTTTTTTTCTTACGAATTTTCTTCTACGTTTTTCTCCAAACACGTTAACTGGACCTACCTCATATTTGCTCAGATGAGGGTTTCGGCCTTCATGATGTCACAACACGAAGTTTGTGAGTTTTCGCGAATTGCTGTGGGTGTGGCTAAGCGCTGTTCGCCAAGAAAACAACGCCAGTTTTGAGGGTCTAAACATGCACAGAAACTCATGAAACTTGGCACACACATCTGGCCTGGTAAAATGAGCCATATTTTATTGTTGATTGTGCTATTTTTTACAAAATTGACTCAATAGCGCCCCCTAGAAGTTTTTAACAAAGCAGCCCCGGTTGTACGTTTAAGCAAGAACGACGAATATTTTTAGGTGTATGAGGGAGCCCAAGTCCTACAAAAAAGTCTCTTGGACCCATATGCTAAAATGAACAGGAAGTGAGCTATGAATTTTTGAATGTCCCATTTTTTACGATTTTTGCACATTCACAAGGGGCAGACTTTTGCCCACTTCTCCTACACGTTTCATCCAACTGAGTTAAGACTTGGCCTGGACCATGTCAAGACCTGAGCCAACGACAGGGGGAAAAATTTTGACTTTTCGAAATACTATATGATGAGGGCGGGGCATCAAATTTTGTGTTTCGCAATGAAAAAGGATATGCTTGATAACTCCCCGGTACATGCTCCAAAAAATCCCAAACTTGACATGTATGTTTATCGTCAAGGCCTGAAGTTATCTCTGTGACAACATTCAGTTATATATGCAGCGCCACCTAGCCCTTGAGGAATAAAAAAAAAATACCCCACATACGGTATTTTGTACAAAAAATGTACACTCATTCTAAGTGTGATAACGAAGTCATTTCTGAATATTCTTTTAGTTTCCACCACTCAAAATGTTCACTGGCATCAGACTTATCCAAACATATATATATTTTTATTTATTTTTGATAGCCTCTATGGACATTAAAAGCAATATCGTGAATGAAGGATATGCTTAATAACTCCACGGTACATGCTCCAAAAAAAATCCCACACTTGACATGTATGCTTATAATCAAGGCCTGAAGGTATCTCTATGACAACATTCAGTTATAAATACAGCGCCACCTAGCCCTTGAGGCTTATATAAAAAAATAAATAAATACCCCACATACGGTATTTTGTACAAAAAATGTACACTCATTATAAGTGTGATAACTAAGTCATTTATGAATATTCTTTTAGTTTCCACCACTCAAATTGTTCACTGGCTTGACACCGATCCAAACGTATGTACGTTTCCATTTTGTTTTATTCATTTTTGATTGCCCCTTTGGACAATAAAAGTAACATTGTGCAATGAGTACAACGAGCGATGATGTGTATATACACTTTTACAAAATAATACCAATCAGGGCAACTCATTGCCTAAAAATAAAAAAGGACGCTGATTTTTGCAGGTCTTAACAATCACCAAAACCCGTTGAGCTTGACACACACACTGGCAAAAAAATATTCTACATGTAAACGTTTATTATGCCATTTTCAAAGAAATTTTGCTTCCAATATGCCAGTACCCCAATGTGCCAGTACCCCAACATGCAAGTACCACAACGTGCAAAGACCCCAACGTGGCCCGGGCTGCGAGGGCCCTTTATAGCTGCTCGCAGCTCTAGTTAGGGCCCGAGCAGCGACCGCTGCGAGGTCCCTATTGTTTTTGTAAAAATTATTATTATTATTATTATTATTATTATTATTAGGGCCCGAGCAGCGACCGCTGCGAGGTCCCTATTGTTTTTGTAAAAATTATTATTATTATTATTATTATTATTATTATTATTATTATTCTTCTTCTTTATTCTCCGCAAACAATCGCGATTTTGGGTACCTAAATATTCACGAAAACTCACCGAACTTTGCACACTCCTCAGGTCCGGCGAAAAATTTGATATTATGAAGTCGTTATAACAACGCGACTCCATAGCGCCCCCTAGCATAGAAAAATAAAAACCAAGCCCGGCACGTTTGAGCTAGAGCAACGAAAATTGGCAGGCACGTGTAGCACCCCGAGACGCACAAAAAAGTCTATTGGGACCATGTAGCTAAAATGTACAGGAAATGAGCTATGAATTTTTTAATGTCCAATTTTGGCCTATTTTGGCACATTCACTGTGGTCATGCTTTTTCCCCCTTTGCAAACATTTTTCATCCAATTGACTTCAAACTTGGCATTTATCATCTCAAGACCTGAGAGAACAACTGGGCAAAACATCTTGCCTTTTTGAAATACTATATGACGGGGGCGGGGCATCAAATATTGCCTTTAAAATTTCATTTGTCCAGAAAGAGCAAATGCTTAATAACTCCCATGTTCAAGCTCCAAAAAATCTCAAACTTCTCAGGCAACGTAATAGTCACGGCCTGAAAACATCTATATGATAAAATTCAGTTATACATATAGCGCCACCTAGTGGTTACAATAAATGTCATACTTTACGTTTTTAGCTACTGTGCTGAGCTTGTTGAAGGGATCCATTTGAAAATTGGTCAGAAAAGCCTTAAGATGTTGATCATGCCCCACACCGAATATTGTAACTTTTCGCCAAAGGGCGTGGCCGCTACGGTGACGCAAAGTCTGAAGATTTTTCGTGAAAATAAAAGCTGCATTAACTTGACCGAGATGATCCTATCTTCTCAAAATTTCACACATTTGATGAGAGTCCAGCCCTAAAGACATCTACTGACTTATATTTCATCTAACTGATAGCGCCACCTAGTGGCAATTTTTTTTATTACGAATTTTCTTCTACATTTTTCTCCAAACACGTTAACTGGACCTACCTCATATTTGCTCAGATGAGGGTTTCGGCCTTCATGATGTCACAACACGAAGTTTGTGAGTTTTCGCGAATTGCTGTGGGTGTGGCTAAGCGCTGTTCGCCAAGAAAACAACGCCAGTTTTGAGGGTCTAAACATGCACAGAAACTCATGAAACTTGGCACACACATCTGGCCTGGTAAAATGAGCCATATTTTATTGTTGATTGTGCTATTTTTACAAAAATGACTCAATAGCGCCCCCTAGAATTTTTAACGAAGCAGCCCCGGTTGTACGTTTAAGCAAGAACGACGAATATTTTTAGGTGTATGAGGGAGCCCAAGACCTACAAAAAAGTCTCTTGGACCCATATGCTAAAATGAACAGGAAGTGAGCTACGAATTTTTGAATGTCCCATTTTTGACGATTTTTGCACATTCACAGGGGGCAGACTTTTGCCCACTTCTCCTACACGTTTCATCTGACTGAGTTAAGACTTGACCTGGACCATGTCAAGACCTGAGCCAACGACAGGGGGAAAAATCTTGACCTTTCGAAATACTATATGATGAAGGCGGGGCATCAAAATTTGTGTTTCGCACTGAAAAAGGATATGCTTAATAACTCCCCGGTACATGCTCCAAAAAATCCCAAACTTGACATGTATGTTTATCGTCAAGGCCTGAAGCTATCTCTATGACAACATTCAGTTATATATGCAGCGCCACCTAGCCCTTGAGGCATAAAAAAAAATACCCCACATACGGTATTTTGTACAAAAAATGTAAACTCATTCTAAGTGTGATAACTAAGTCATTTATGAATATTCTTTTAGTTTCCACCACTCAATATGTTCACTGGCATCAGACTTATCCAAACATATATATATTTTTAGTTATTTTTGATAGCCTCTGTGGACATTAAAAGCAATATCGTGAATGAAGGATATGCTTAATAACTCCACGGTACATGCTCCAAAAAAAATCCCACACTTGACATGTATGCTTATAATCAAGGCCTGAAGGTATCTCGATGACAACATTCAGTTATAAATACAGCGCCACCTAGCCCTTGAGGCTTATATAAAAAAAAAAAACCCACATACGGTATTTTGTACAAAAAAATGTAAACTCATTCTAAGTGTGATGACTAAGTCATTTATGAATATTCTTTTAGTTTCCACCACTCAAATTGTTCACTGGCTTCACACCGATCCAAACGTATGTACGTTTCCATTTTGTTTTATTCATTTTTGATTGCCCCTTTGGACAATAAAAGTAACATTGTGCAATGAGTACAACGAGCGATGATGTATATATAGACTTTTACAAAAAATACCAATCAGGGCAACTCATTGCCTAAAAATAAAAAAGGACGCTGATTTTTGCAGGTCTTAACAATCACCAAAACCCGTTGAGCTTGACACACACTGGCAAAAAAAATATTCTACATGTAAACGTTTATTATGCCATTTTCAAAGAAATTTTGCTTCCAATATGCCAGTACCCCAACGTGCCAGTACCCCAACGTGCCAGTACCCTAACGTGCAAGTACCCCAACGTGCAAGGACTCCAACGTGGCCCGGGCTGCGAGGGCCCTTTATAGCTGCTCGCAGCTCTAGTTATTATTATTATTATTATTATTATTATTATTAGGGCCCGAGCAGCGACCGCTGCGAGGTCCCTATTGTTTTTGTAAAAATTATTATTATTATTATTATTATTATTATTATTATTATTATTATTCTTCTTTATTCTCCGCAAACAATCGCGATTTTGGGTACCTAAATATTCACGAAAACTCACCGAACTTTGCACACTCCTCAGGTCCGGCGAAAAATTTGATATTATGAAGTCGTTATAACAATGCGACTCGATAGCGCCCCCTAGCGTAGAAAAATAAAAACTAAGCCCGGCACGTTTGAGCTAGAGCAACAAAAATTGGCAGGCACGTGTAGTACCCCGAGACGCACAAAAAAGTCTCTTGGGACCATGTAGCTAAAATGTACAGGAAGTGAGCTATGAATTTTTTTATGTCCAATTTTGGCCTATTTTGGCACATTCACTGTGGTCATGCTTTTTCCCCCTTTGCAAACATTTTTCATCCAATTGACTTCAAACTTGGCATTTATCATCTCAAGACCTGAGAGAACAACTGGGCAAAACATCTTGCCTTTTTGAAATACTATATGACGGGGGCGGGGCATCAAATATTGCCTTTAAAATTTCATTTGTCGAGAAAGAGCAAATGCTTAATAACTCCCATGTTCAAGCTCCAAAAAATCTCAAACTTCTCAGGCAACGTAATAGTCACGGCCTGAAAACATCTATATGATAAAATTCAGTTATACATATAGCGCCACCTAGTGGTTACAATAAATGTCATACTTTACGTTTTTAGCTACTGTGCTGAGCTTGTTGAAGGGATCCATTTGAAAATTGGTCAGAAAAGCCTTAAGATGTTGATCATGCCCCACACCGAATATTGTAACTTTTCGCCAAAGGGCGTGGCCGCTACGGTGCCGCAAAGTCTAAAGATTTTTCGTGAAAATAAAAGCTGCATTAACTTGACCGAGATGATCCTATCTTCTCAAAATTTCACACATTTGATGAGAGTCCAGCCCTAAAGACATCTACTGACTTATATTTCATCTAACTGATAGCGCCACCTAGTGGCAATTTTTTTTCTTACGAATTTTCTTCTACGTTTTTCTCCAAACACGTTAACTGGACCTACCTCATATTTGCTCAGATGAGGGTTTCGGCCTTCATGATGTCACAACACGAAGTTTGTGAGTTTTCGCGAATTGCTGTGGGTGTGGCTAAGCGCTGTTCGCCAAGAAAACAACGCCAGTTTTGAGGGTCTAAACATGCACAGAAACTCATGAAACTTGGCACACACATCTGGCCTGGTAAAATGAGCCATATTTTATTGTTGATTGTGCTATTTTTTACAAAATTGACTCAATAGCGCCCCCTAGAAGTTTTTAACAAAGCAGCCCCGGTTGTACGTTTAAGCAAGAACGACGAATATTTTTAGGTGTATGAGGGAGCCCAAGTCCTACAAAAAAGTCTCTTGGACCCATATGCTAAAATGAACAGGAAGTGAGCTATGAATTTTTGAATGTCCCATTTTTTACGATTTTTGCACATTCACAGGGGGCAGACTTTTGCCCACTTCTCCTACACGTTTCATCCGACTGAGTTAAGACTTGGCCTGGACCATGTCAAGACCTGAGCCAACGACAGGGGGAAAAATTTTGACTTTTCGAAATACTATATGATGAGGGCGGGGCATCAAATTTTGTGTTTCGCAATGAAAAAGGATATGCTTGATAACTCCCCGGTACATGCTCCAAAAAATCCCAAACTTGACATGTATGTTTATCGTCAAGGCCTGAAGTTATCTCTGTGACAACATTCAGTTATATATGCAGCGCCACCTAGCCCTTGAGGAATAAAAAAAAATACCCCACATACGGTATTTTGTACAAAAAATGTACACTCATTCTAAGTGTGATAACGAAGTCATTTCTGAATATTCTTTTAGTTTCCACCACTCAAAATGTTCACTGGCATCAGACTTATCCAAACATATATATATTTTTATTTATTTTTGATAGCCTCTATGGACATTAAAAGCAATATCGTGAATGAAGGATATGCTTAATAACTCCACGGTACATGCTCCAAAAAAAATCCCACACTTGACATGTATGCTTATAATCAAGGCCTGAAGGTATCTCTATGACAACATTCAGTTATAAATACAGCGCCACCTAGCCCTTGAGGCTTATATAAAAAAATAAATAAATACCCCACATACGGTATTTTGTACAAAAAATGTACACTCATTATAAGTGTGATAACTAAGTCATTTATGAATATTCTTTTAGTTTCCACCACTCAAATTGTTCACTGGCTTGACACCGATCCAAACGTATGTACGTTTCCATTTTGTTTTATTCATTTTTGATTGCCCCTTTGGACAATAAAAGTAACATTGTGCAATGAGTACAACGAGCGATGATGTGTATATACACTTTTACAAAAAAATACCAATCAGGGCAACTCATTGCCTAAAAATAAAAAAGGACGCTGATTTTTGCAGGTCTTAACAATCACCAAAACCCGTTGAGCTTGACACACACACTGGCAAAAAAATATTCTACATGTAAACGTTTATTATGCCATTTTCAAAGAAATTTTGCTTCCAATATGCCAGTACCCCAATGTGCCAGTACCCCAACATGCAAGTACCACAACGTGCAAGGACCCCAACGTGGCCCGGGCTGCGAGGGCCCTTTATAGCTGCTCGCAGCTCTAGTTTTCTTTGTATTTGCAATGAAAACTGAGTATCCAAAAATTGAATTGCACCTGCACTCACCTCCCCTTCAGGGAATCTAACCACAGTCTTGCGCGTGACAGGCAGAGATACTATCCACTATACTAACGAGGAAAGGACTCTGTGCTTGCTACCTGGACAGGCGTAGAGGGAAAACTGTCACTAAAAGCGGAAATGCCAGACAGCTATGCTGTTTGCCAATCCGGCCAACAGAGTAAACGCCAGTGTCTGTTTCCATGGTGTAGTGGTTATCACATTCGCCTAACACGTGAAAGGTCCCCAGCTCGAAACCGGGTGGAAACTTGGCAATTTTCTTTGAATTTGCAATGAAAACTGAGTATCCAAAAAGCAAAACACACAGGCACCACCTCCCCGTTGGGGAATCGAACCCCAGTCTTCCGCGTGACAGGCGGAGATACTATCCACTATACTAACGAGGAAAGGACTCTGTGCTTGCGACCTGGACAGGCGTAGAGGTAAAACTGTCACTAAACTTGTGAATGCCAGACAGCTATGCTGTTTGCCAATCCTGCCAACAGGATAAACGCCAGTGTCTGTTTCCATGGTGTAGTGGTTATCACATTCGCCTCACACGCGAAAGGTCCCCAGCTCGAAACCGGGTGGAAACTTGGCAAATTTCTTTGAATTTTCAATGAAAACTGAGTATCCAAAAACACAATAGCACAGGTACCAAGTGCCCGTTGGGGAATCTAACCCCAGTCTTCCGCGTGACAGGAGAAGATACTATCCACTATACGAACGAGGACAGGACTCTGTGTATGCTTCATGGACAGGCATAGAGGGAAAACTGTCACTAAAATAGGGAATGCCAGACAGCAATGCTGTTTGCCAATCCTGCCAACAGTATAAACGCCAGCATCTGTTTCCATGGTGTAGTGGTTATCACATTCGCCTCACACGCGAAAGGTCCCCAACTGGAAACCAGGTGGGAAACAGGGCAATTTTCTTTGTATTTGCAATGAAAACTGAGTATCCAAATTTGGATTGCAGCTGCACTCACTTCCCCATCAGGGAATCGAACCCCAGTCTTGCACGTGACAGGCGGAGACACTATCCACTATACTAACGAGGAAAGGACTCTGTGTTTGCTAGCTGGACAGGCATATAGGGAAAACTGTCACTAAAATCGGGAATGCCATACAGCTATGCTGTTTGCCAATCCGGCCAACAGAGTAAACGCCAGTGTCTGTTTCCATGGTGTAGTGGTTATCACATTCGCCTAACACGCGAAAGGTCCCCAGCTCGAAACCGGGTGGAAACTTGGCAATTTTTTTTGAATTTGCAATGAAAACTGAGTATCCAAAAACACAATCGCACAGGTATCAAGTGCCCGTTGGGGAATTGAACCCCAGTCTTCCGCGTGACAGGCGAACATACTATCCACTATACGAACGAGGAAAGGACTCTGTGTATGCTACATGGACAGGCATAGAGGGAAAACTGTCACTAAAATAGGGAATGCCAGACAGCTATGCTGTTTGCCAATCCTGCCAACAGGGTTAACTCCAGCGTCTGTTTCCATGGTGTAGTGGTTATCACATTCGCCTCACACACGAAAGGTCCCCAACTCGAAACCGGGTGGGAAACAGGGCAATTTTCTTTGTATTTGCAATGAAAACTGAGTATCCAAAATTGGATTGCAGCTGCACTCACTTCCCCATCAGGGAATCGAACCCCAGTCTTGCACGTGGCAGGCGGAGACACTACCCACTATACTAACGAGGAAAGGACTCTGTGTGTGCTTGCTGGACAGGCATATCGGGAAAACTGTCACTAATATCGGGAATGCCAGACAGCTATGCTGTTTGCCAATCCGGCCAACAGAGTAAACGCCATTGTCTGTTTCCATGGTGTAGTGGTTATCACATTCGCCTAACACGCGAAAGGTCCCCAGCTCGAAACCGGATGGTAACTTGGCAATTTTCTTTGAATTTGCAATGAAAACTGAGTATCCAAAAATACAATAGCACAGGTACCAAGTGCCCGTTGGGGAATCTCACCCCAGTCTTCCGCGTGACAGGAGAAGATACTATCCACTATACGAACGAGGAAATGACTGTGTATGCTACATGGACAGGCATAGAGGGAAAACTGTCACTAAAATAGGGAATGCCAGACAGCTATGCTGTTTGCCAATCCTGCCAACAGTATAAACGCCTACGTCTGTTTCCATGGTGTAGTGGTCATCACATTCGCCTAACACGCGAATGGTCCCCAGCTCGAAACCGGGTGGAAACTTGGCAATTTTCTTTGAATTTGCAATGAAAACTGAGTATCCAAAAATACAATAGCACAGGTACCAAGTGCCCGTTGGGGAATCTAACCCCAGTCTTCCGCGTGACAGGAGAAGATACTATCCACAATACTAACGAGGAAAGGACTCTGTGTATGCTACATGGACAGGCATAGAGGGAAAACTGTCACTAAAATAGGGAATGCCAGACAGCTATGCTGTTTGCCAATCCTGCCAACAGTATAAACGCCAGCGTCTGTTTCCATGGTGTAGTGGTTGTCACATTCGCCTAACGCGAAAGGTCACCAACTCAAAATCGGGAATGCAAGACAGCTATGCTGTTTGCCAATCCTGCCAACAGGGCTAACGCCAGCGTCTGTTTCCATGGTGTAGTGGTTATCACATTCGCCTCACACACGAAAGGTCCCCAACTCGAAACCGGGTGGGAAACAGGGCAATTTTCTTTGTATTTGCAATGAAAACTGAGTATCCAAAATTGGATTGCAGCTGCACTCACTTCCCCATCAGGGAATCAAACCCCAGTCTTGCACGTGGCAGGCGGAGACACTACCCACTATACTAACGAGGAAAGGACTCTGTGTTTGCTAGCTGGACAGGCATATCGGGAAAACTGTCACTAAAATCGGGAATGCCAGACAGCTATGCTGTTTGCCAATCCGGCCAACAGAGTAAACGCCATTGTCTGTTTCCATGGTGTAGTGGTTATCACATTCGCCTAACACGCGAAAGGTCCCCAGCTCGAAACCGTGTGGAAACTTGGCAATTTTCTTTGAATTTGCAATGAAAACTGAGTATCCAAAAATACAATAGCACAGGTACCAAGTGCCCGTTGGGGAATCTCACCCCAGTCTTCCGCGTGACAGGAGAAGATACTATCCACTATACGAACGAGGAAATGACTCTGTGTATGCTACATGGACAGGCATAGAGGGAAAACTGTCACTAAAATAGGGAATGCCAGACAGCTATGCTGTTTGCCAATCCTGCCAATAGTATAAACGCCTACGTCTGTTTCCATGGTGTAGTGGTTATCACATTCGCCTAACACGCGAAAGGTCCCCAGCTCGAAACCGGGTGGAAACTTGGCCATTTTCTTTGAATTTGCAATGAAAACTGAATATCCAAAAATACAATAGCACAGGTACCAAGTGCCCGTTGGGGAATCTAACCCCAGTCTTCCGCGTGACAGGAGAAGATACTATCCACAATACTAACTAGGAAAGGACTCTGTGTTTGCTACCTGGACAGGCATAGAAGGAAAACTGTCACTAAAATAGGGAATGCCAGACAGCTATGCTGTTTTCCAATCCTGCCAACAGGATAAACGCCAGCGTCTGTTTCCATGGTGTAGTGGTTATCACATTCGGCTCACACGCGGAAGGTTCCCAACTCGAAACAGGGTGGGAAACAGGGTAATTTTATTTGTATTTGCAATGAAAACTGAGTATCCAAAAAGCAAAACACACAGGCACCACCTCCCCGTTGGGGAATCTAACCCCAGTCTTCCGCGTGACAGGAGGAGATACTATCCACTATACTAACGAGGAAAGGATTCTGTGCTTGCGACCTGGACAGGCGTAGAGGTAAAACTGTCACTAAACTTGTGAATGCCAGACAGCTATGCTGTTTGCCAATCCTGCCAACAGGATAAACGCCAGCGTCTGTTTCCATGGTGTAGTGGTTATCACATTCGGCTCACACGCGGAAGGTTCCCAACTCGAAACAGGGTGGGAAACAGGGTAATTAGGGCCCGAGCAGCGACCGCTGCGAGGTCCCTATTGTTTTTGTAAAAATTATTATTATTATTATTATTATTATTATTATTATTATTAGGGCCCGAGCAGCGACCGCTGCGAGGTCCCTATTGTTTTTTTAAAAATTATTATTATTATTATTAGGGCCCGAGCAGCGACCGCTGCGAGGTCCCTATTGTTTTTGTAAAAATTATTATTATTATTATTAGGGCCCGAGCAGCGACCGCTGCGAGGTCCCTATTGTTTTTGTAAAAATTATTAGGGCCCGAGCAGCGACCGCTGCGAGGTCCCTATTGTTTTTGTAAAAATTATTATTATTATTATTATTATTATTATTATTAGGGCCCGAGCAGCGACCGCTGCGAGGTCCCTATTGTTTTTCAAGGAATTCTTATTAATCTTCTTCTTTTTATTTGTTATTATTCTTTTCCGCAAACAATCACATTTTTGAGACACTAAACGTGAACGAAAACTCACCAAACTTTACACACACGTCAGGCCTGGCGAAAAATTTGATATTTTAAAGTCGCCATAGGTGATAACAGAAAAATGGCTCCATAGCGCCACCTACATAGGTTAAACAGATCCCTGGCCCGCTACGATTGTCCGACGGCGATGAAAATTGTGTGGCACCTGTAGCACATCCAGATGAACAAAAACCTCTTTGATGTGTGTACCCTAAAATAGACAGGAAGTGAGATATGAGTATTTAAATGTCCAATTTTGGCCAATTTTTGCACATTTACAGGGGTCATACTTTTGCCTGCTTCTCCTACACGGGTAATCCAATTGACTTCAAACTTGGGATGTACCATCTCAAGACCTGGGACAACACCATGGTAAAAAATCTAAAGTTTTCGACATACTATATGACGGCGGTGGGGCATCAAATTTAGAGTTTCAAAACTCTTACTAAACGTAGTATTGCCGGTTGTATGTTTAACCTAGAGCTACGAAAATTGGTACACATATGTAACAGACTATGACCTACAAAAAAGTCTGTTGGTGCCATATGCTAAACCCAACAGGAAGTCCGCCAGAGGCGGGGCATCAAATTTTGAGTTTCAAAATTCTTACTTAATGAAGCATTCCCGGCTGTACGTTTCACCTAGAGTTACCAAAATTTAAAGACATATGTAACAGCCCTCAAGGTACAAAAAACTCTTTTTGAACCATATGCTAAACCTAACAGAAAGTCCACCATTTTGATTTACTTTGGAACGTGTTCCCATTTTTTTGGCCATTTCATAGGGGTCCTATTTTAACGAACTCCTCTTACAGAGTTTATCCGATCATCTTCAAACTTGGTGTGATTCATCTTAAGATGTTGAAGATGAAAAGTTATTGAAAGCTTTGTATTTCGTCGCACGCTGTTGTCATGGCATGCACTGTTTGCAAAGGAAAAAAAATATCCTGAAAGAAGCATTCCCATTTGTACGAAGCAGCTAGAGCTACGAAAATTTGGAGACATATGTAACAGCCCACGATGTACAAAAAAGTCTCTTGCTGCTTTGTGCTAAACCCAACAGGAAGTCCCGCAAGGGCCGGGCATCACTTTTTGAGCTAAAAAACTCCTCTTTAACGAAGCATTCCCGGTTGTACCTTTCACCTAGCGCAATGATAATTTGGAGGCATACATAAGAGCCCACGATGTACAAAAAAGTCTTTTAGAACCATATGCTAAGCCAAACAGGAAGTCCGGCATTTTGATTTACTTTGCTATTTGTAGCCATTTTTTGGGGGCCTTTTATAGGCCTCATATTTTCTACAAAACTTATCAGATTGTCTTCATTCTTTGGCATGTTTCATCTGAAGTATTGCCGGTTATACGTTTAATCTAGAGCTACGAAAATTGGTACACATATGTAACAGACTATGATCTACAAAAAAGCCTGTTGGTGCCATATGCTAAACCTAACAGGAAGTCCGCCAGAGGCAGGGCATAAAATTTTGCATTTCAAAATTTTTACTTAATGAAGCATTTCCGGCTGTACGTTTCACCTAGAGTGACCAAAATTTGAAGACATATGTAACAGCCCTCGAGGTACAAAAAACTCTTTTTGAACCATATGCTAAACCTAACAGGAAGTCTGCCATTTTGATTTACTTTGGAACATGTTGCCATTTTTTTGGCCATTTCATAGGGGTCTTATTTTAACGAACTCCTCCTACAGAGTTTACCCGATCATCTTCAAACTTGGTGTGATTCATCTTAAGATGTTGACGATGAAAAGTTATTGAAAGCTTTTTATTTCGTCGCACGCTGTTGTCGTGGCATGCACTGTTGGCAAAGAAAAAAATCCTTCTTAATGCAGCGTTCCCAGTTGGACGAAGCAGCTCGAGCTACAAAAATTTGTAGACATATGTACACATTTGTCCACATATATATATTTACATATGCATGTAAAAAAATTATGTCAGGCTAAACTAAATGGTTGATTAGGCCCCACACATTTTCACCTTACCATACCCGGCCCTCTTTGCAAAAGGTTTGAACACTCCTGGCCTAAACCTAGGTGTATACTCAAACTATGCACGCACATACAGCCTGGAACAAAATGTGTAATTTAGAGGGTTCTTGTTTTGTTTTTTGTATTCCTTATATTTCATGTCATTATACTTGACACACTATTTTTACTACTCACTGAATCAGTTATAAGAACATTTAATTGATACAATCCAATCACATCCTAGAGAATTGAAAACACATTCAATCATGAGGTTGTTAAGACACATTTACTTCTGTAGCACTTAACCACAAACAAGTTGCGACATCCCCTGATCTAACCCTCCAACCGGGCAAGGAAAAACTTTCAGGGGTCATATTTTAACGAACCCCTCCTACAAAATTTATCCGACTGTCTTCAAACTTGGTGTGTTTCATCTTAAGATGTTTAAGATGCAAAGTAATCGAAAGTTTTTTATTTTGTAACACGCTGTTGCCATAGCAATACATTGTTTGTCAAGTGCTGCTTTTTTTTTTTTATACACATGAAAACTCATGGAACTTTGCAAACACATCAGACTTGTCATGAACATGAATTTTCAGAGATTTATTGTGCAATTTGCAATAAATAGCGCCCTCTAGACCTTTTTATGAAGCATTTCCGATTGTATGATTATGCTCGACCTACAAAAAAGTATTATGTAGCCATTTGCCAAACCAAAGAGGAAGTCCGCTATTTTGATTTTATTTTGGGAATTATACATCATTTTTGGCCTTTTTCATTCAACTTTGCACAGACAAGGCATGGAAAAAACTAACATTTTAAATGGTCCTTGTTCCATGTAACAGTTGTCAAGTGCTGCTTTTTTTTTTTTTTATACACATGAAAACTCATGAAACTTTGCAAACACATCAGACTTGTCATGAACATGAATTTTCAGAGATTTATTGTGCAATTTGCAATAAATAGCGCCCTCTAGACATTTTTATGAAGCATTTCCGATTGTATGATTATGCTAGACCTACAAAAAAGTATTATGTAGCCATTTGCCAAACCAAAGAGGAAGTCCGCTATTTTGATTTTATTTTGGGAATTATACATAATTTTTGGCCTTCTTCATTAAACTTTGCACAGACAAGGCATGGAAAAAACTAACATTTTAAATGGTCCTTGTTCCATGTAACAGTACCCCAACGTGCCAGTACCCTGACGTGCAAGTAACCCAACGTTGTGCTCAATAGCGCCCTCTATGCATTTTTATGGAGCATTTCCAATTGTATGATTCAAGCGATACACAACTAAAGATGACTTGACCTAGATTTGTGAAAACTGGGAGGCATACCTATTAGCTTAAGACCTACAAAAAGTATTCTGTAGCCGTATGCTAAACCTGCGTTTTGATTAAACTTTGCACACACAAGGCTTGTCAAAAACATTTTAGATGGTCCTTGTCCTATTTGACAGTACCCCAACGTGCCAGTACCCCGACGTGCAAGTACCCCAACGTGGCACGCCTTTGCTGTAGCGATGCATTGTTTGCAAAGATTTTTTTTTTTTATATGATTCAGCTAGATGTGTGAATATTGGGAGGCATACCTATCAGCCGAATACCTCGACAAAGCATTCCATAGCAATGTGAACAAACACAAAAAGCATGGCAAAACATTTACAATTTAGACGGTTTCTTATGAAACAGTACTAGAGGTGTGCAAAATTTCCGATTCTTAGATTATTCACGATTCGGCCGTGGAACAATCGAGAACGATTCACAAAAGTCCAAATTCCGATTATATAAATATGCCAAGGGAACCGAAACTAAAAGTGGACCGGAGCGGAAAGTGCGCGGAACTGAAACGCAGTAGCGCGCGCGGTCTTCGGGACGCTTAATGGGACGGACCGAGAGTACACATCCACAACTCACGCCTCGACATTCAAAACAACAACAAGCATGACTGAGCTGACCAACCCACCTCTTCGTCAGATCAGACCTGCTCCGAAAAGGCAAACAACTTCAGGCGGAAGTATCAGCTAGCTGGCTGCAGTGCGTCGGTTAGCGTTCTACAGGGCGCCGCGCAGTGATACGAACGAACGAACAGAAAAGTAGTGGCTGGCGGTAATGGCGTCTGACTTTATTCAGAAAAGAGTATTGTGGTGGAAATGTATCACGCTTTTGAAAACAAATAGTTTTTAGAAGAAAAAGGCTTTATTTCCGAGACCCCAGCCAGCTTGCTGGACTATTTTCCTCTCGTCCAACGTCGAACATGAACGCGTGTCACCGAACACTGTCAGAAAGAAGTCAGTGCTGATCGCACACACGGGAGGTGAGGATCAAATTGAGATTCATGTTAAAAAAGCCGAACGATCCCTTTAATGTTTACACGTTCATGTTTACACAAGTTAAAAAGCAGAAAAGCACTTGAGTTTTTTTTTTTTGTACCTCTGAGAAACTTTAATGCTTACATGTTCATCTTTACACAACTTAAAAAGCAGGAAAGCACTTTTTTTTTTTTTAGGCATTTGTATTGAAGTAGTAGTTCACATTGTCTTTCATTTATATCTCAGTGCACTTTTGAGTGGATAAAAATAATATATTTTTGCTCAATGCTATGTTTTATTCTGTTGAATATGCTAAACCTAACAGGAAGTCCGCCAGAGGCGAGGCATCAAATTTTGTGTTTCAAAATTCTTATTTAATGAAGCATTCCCGGCTGTACATTTCACCTAGAGTTACCAACATTTGAAGACATATGTAACAGCCCTCAAGGTACAAAAAACTCTTTTTGAACCATATGCTAAACCGAACAGGAAGTCCGCCATTTTGATTTACTTTGGAACGTGTTGCCATTTTTTGGGCCATTTCATAGGGGTCTTATTTTAACGAACTCCTCCTACAGAGTTTATCCGATCATCTCCAAACTTGGTGTGATTCATCTTAAAATGTTGAAGATGAAAAGTTATTGAAAGCTTTTTATTTCGTCGCACGCTGTTGCCGTGCCATGCACAGTTTGCAAAGGAAAAAATTCCCTCTTCATGAAGCATTCCCAGTTGTACGAAGCAGCTAGAGCTACGAAAATTTGGAGACAAATTTAACAGCCCACGATGTACAAAAAAGTCTCTTGGTGCCATGTGCTAAACCAAACAGGAAGTCCGCCATTTTGATTCACGTTGGGATTTGTAGCCATTTTTTGTGGCCTTTTTTAGGGGTCATATTTTAACGAACTCCTCCTACAAAATTTATCCAACTGTCTTCAAACTTGGTGTGCTTCATCTTAAGATGTTTAAGATACAAAGTTATCGAAAGTTATTTATTTTGTCGCACGCCGTTTCATGGCGATGCATTGTTTGCCAAGTAAAATGCTGCATTTTTTTTTTTGGTCTAAACATGTGCAAAAACTCATGAAACTTTACACACACATCAGGCTTGTCATAAGCATGAATATTTTAGAGATTTCTTATTAAATTTGCAATAAATGCTTCAATAGCGCCCTCTAGACATTTTTATGAAGTCTTTCCGATTATATGATTCAGCTAGATGTGTGAATATTGGCAGGCATGCCTAATATATTCAAAAAGTATTCTATATAGCCATGTGCCAATCCATTTTGATTTTATTTTGTTAATTGTGCATCATTTTTGGCCTTTCCATGAAACTTTACAAACACAAAGCATGGCAAAAACGTTTAAAATTTAGATGGTTTCCTATTTGACAGTACCCCAACATGCCAGTACCCCGACGTGCAAGTACTCCAACGTGGCCCGGGTTGCGAGGGCCCTTTATAGCTGCTCGCAGCTCTAGTTATTATTATTCTTTATTCTCCGCAAACAATCGCGATTTTGGGTACCTAAATATTCACGAAAACTCACCGAACTTTGCACACTCCTCAGGTCCGGCGAAAAATTTGATATTATGAAGTCGTTATAACAACGCGACTCTATAGCGCCCCCTAGCATAGAAAAATAAAAACCAAGCCCGGCACGTTTGAGCTAGAGCAACGAAAATTGGTAGGCACGTGTAGCACCCCGAGACGCACAAAAAAGTCTATTGGGACCATGTAGCTAAAATGTACAGGAAGTGAGCTATGAATTTTTTAATGTCCAATTTTGGCCTATTTTGGCACATTCACTGTGGTCATGCTTTTTCCCCCTATGCAAACATTTTTCATCCCATTGACTTCAAACTTGGCATTTATCATCTCAAGACCTAAGAGAACAGCTGGGCAAAAAGTCTTGCCTTTTCGAAATACTATATGACGGGGGCGGGGCATCAAATATTGCCTTTAAAATTTCATTTGTCCAGAAAGAGCAAATGCTGAATAACTCCCATGTACAAGCTCCAAAAAATCTCAAACTTCTCAGGCAACGTAATCGACACGGCCTGAAAACATCTATATGACAAAATTCAGTTCTACATAAAGCGCCACCTAGTGGTTACAATAAATGTCATACTTTACGTTTTTAGCTACTGTGCTGAGCTCGTTGAAGGGATCCAGTTGAAAATTGGTCAGAAAAGCCTTAAGATGTTGATCATGCCCCACACCGAATATTGTAACTTTTCGCCAAAGGGCGTGGCCGCTACGGTGACGCAAAGTCTGAAGATTTTTCGTGACAATAAAAGCTGCATTAACTTGACCTAGATGATCCTATCTTCTCAAAATTTCACACATTTGATGAGAGTCCAGCTCTAAAGACATCTACTAACTTACATTTCATCTAACTGATAGCGCCACCTAGTGGCAATTTTTTTTCTTACGAATTTTCTTCTACGTTTTTCTCCAAACACGTTAACTGGACCTACCTCATATTTGCTCAGATGAGGGTTTCGGCCTTCATGATGTCACAACACGAAGTTTGTGAGTTTTCGCGAATTGCTGTGGGCGTGGCTAAGTGCTGTTCGCCAAGAAAACAACGCCAGTTTTGAGGGTCTAAACATGCACAGAAACTCCTGAAACTTGGCACACACATCTGGCCTGGTAAAATGAGCAATATTTTATTGTTGATTGTGCTATTTTTAAAAAAATGACTCAATAGCGCCCCCTCGAAATTTTTAACGAAGCAGCCCCGGTTGTACGTTTAAGCAAGAACGACGAATATTTTTAGGTGTATGAGGGAGCCCAAGACCTACAAAAAAGTCTCTTGGACCCATATGCTAAAATGAACAGGAAGTGAGCTACGAATTTTTGAATGTCCCATTTTTGACGATTTTTGCACATTCACAGGGGGCAGACTTTTGCCCACTTCTCCTATACGTTTCATCCGACTGAGTTAAGACTTGGCCTGGACCATGTCAAGACCTGAGCCAACGACAGGGGGAAAAATTTTGACTTTTCGAAATACTATATGATGAGGGCGGGGCATCAAAATGTGTGTTTCGCAATGAAAAATGATATGCTTGATAACTCCCCGGTACATGCTCCAAAAAATCCCAAACTTGACATGTATGTTTATCGTCAAGGCCTGAAGTTATCTCTATGACAACATTCAGTTATATATGCAGCGCCACCTAGCCCTTGAGGCATGAAAAGAAAATACCACACATACGGTATTTTGTACAAAAAATGTAAACTAATTCTAAGTGTGATAACTAAGTCATTTATGAATATTCTTTTAGTTTCCACCACTCAAAATGTTCACTGGCATCAGACTTATCCAAACATATATATATTTTTATTTATTTTTGATAGCCTCTATGGACATTAAAAGCAATATCGTGAATGAAGGATATGCTTAATAACTCCACGGTACATGCTCCAAAAAAAATCCCACACTTGACATGTATGCTTATAATCAAGGCCTGAAGGTATCTCTATGACAACATTCAGTTATAAATACAGCGCCACCTAGCCCTTGAGGCTTATATAAAAAAAAATAAAAAATACCCCACATACGGTATTTTGTACAAAAAATGTACAATCATTCTAAGTGTGATAACTAAGTCATTTATGAATATTCTTTTAGTTTCCACCACTCAAATTGTTCACTGGCTTCACACCGATCCAAACGTATGTACGTTTCCATTTTGTTTTATTCATTTTTGATTGCCCCTTTGGACAATAAAAGTAACATTGTGCAATGAGTACAACGAGCGATGATGTATATATACACTTTTACAAAAAATACCAATCAGGGCAACTCATTGCCTAAAAATAAAAAAGGACGCTGATTTTTGCAAGTCTTAACAATCACCAAAACCCGTTGAGCTTGACACACACACTGGCAAAAAAATATTCTACATGTAAACGTTTATTATGCCATTTTTAAAGAAATTTTGCTTCCAATATGCCAGTACCCCAACGTGCCAGTACCCCAACGTGCAAGTACCCCAACGTGCAAGGACCCCAATGTGGCCCGGGCTGCGAGGGCCCTTTATAGCTGCTCGCAGCTCTAGTTATTCTTCTTCTTCTTCTTCTTCTTCTTTATTCTCCGCAAACAATCGCGATTTTGGGTACCTAAATATTCACGAAAACTCACCGAACTTTGCACACTCCTCAGGTCCGGCGAAAAATTTGATATTATGAAGTCGTTATAACAACGCGACTCTATAGCGCCCCCTAGCATAGAAAAATAAAAACCAAGCCCGGCACGTTTGAGCTAGAGCAATGAAAATTGGCAGGCACGTGTAGCACCCCGAGACGCACAAAAAAGTCTATTGGGACCATGTAGCTAAAATGTACAGGAAGTGAGCTATGAATTTTTTAATGTCCAATTTTGGCCTATTTTGGCACATTCACTGTGGTCATGCTTTTTCCCCCTATGCAAACATTTTTCGTCCCATTGACTTCAAACTTGGTATTTATCATCTCAAGACCTAAGAGAACAGCTGGGCAAAAAGTCTTGCCTTTTCGAAATACTATATGACGGGAGCGGGGCATCAAATATTGCCTTTAAAATTTAATTTGTCCAGAAAGAGCAAATGCTGAATAACTCCCATGTACAAGCTCCAAAAAATCTCAAACTTCTCAGGCAACGTAATAGTCACGGCCTGAAAACATCTATATGACAAAATTCAGTTATACATATAGCGCCACCTAGTGGTTACAATAAATGTCATACTTTACGTTTTTAGCTACTGTGCTGAGCTCGTTGAAGGGATCCAGTTGAAAATTGGTCAGAAAAGCCTTAAGATGTTGATGATGCCCCACACCGAATATTGTAACTTTTCGCCAAAGGGCGTGGCCGCTACGGTGACGCAAAGTCTGAAGATTTTTCGTGACAATAAAAGCTGCATTAACTTGACCGAGATGATCCTATCTTCTCAAAATTTCACACATTTGATGAGAGTCCAGCTCTAAAGACATCTACTAACTTACATTTCATCTAACTGATAGCGCCACCTAGTGGCAATTTTTTTTCTTACGAATTTTCTTCTACGTTTTTCTCCAAACACGTTAACTGGACCTACCTCATATTTGCTCAGATGAGGGTTTCGCCCTTCATGATGTCACAACACGAGGTTTGTGAGTTTTCGCGAATTACTGTGGGCGTGGCTAAGCGCTGTTCGCCAAGAAAACAACGCCAGTTTTGAGGGTCTAAACATGCACAGAAACTCCTGAAACTTGGCACACACATCTGGCCTGGTAAAATGAGCAATATTTTATTGTTGATTGTGCTATTTTTACAAAAATGACTCAATAGCGCCCCCTCGAAATTTTTAACGAAGTAGCCCCGGTTGTACGTTTAAGCAAGAACGACGAATATTTTCAGGTGTATGAGGGAGCCCAAGACCTACAAAAAAGTCTCTTGTACCCATATGCTAAAATGAACAGGAAGTGAGCTACGAATTTTTGAATGTCCCATTTTTGACGATTTTTGCACATTCACAGGGGGCAGACTTTTGCCCACCTCTCCTACACGTTTCATCCGACTGAGTTAAGACTTGGCCTGGACCATGTCAAGACCTGAGCCAACGACAGGGGGAAAAATTTTGACTTTTCGAAATACTATATGATGAGGGCGGGGCATCAAAATTTGTGTTTCGCAATGAAAAAGGATATGCTTCATAACTCCCCGGTACATGCTCCAAAAAATCCCAAACTTGACATGTATGTTTATCGTCAAGGCCTGAAGTTATCTCTATGACAACATTCAGTTATATATGCAGCGCCACCTAGCCCTTGAGGCATGAAAAAAAAATACCCCACATACGGTATTTTGTACAAAAAATGTACACTCATTCTAAGTGTGATAACTAAGTCATTTATGAATATTCTTTTAGTTTCCACCACTCAAATTGTTCACTGGCTTCACACCGATCCAAACGTATGTACGTTTCCATTTTGTTTTATTCATTTTTGATTGCCCCTTTGGACAATAAAAGTAACATTGTGCAATGAGTACAACGAGCGATGATGTGTATATACACTTTTACAAAAAAATACCAATCAGGGCAACTCATTGCCTAAAAATAAAAAAGGACGCTGATTTTTGCAGGTCTTAACAATCACCAAAACCCGTTGAGCTTGACACACACACTGGCAAAAAAATATTCTACATGTAAACGTTTATTATGCCATTTTCAAAGAAATTTTGCTTCCAATATGCCAGTACCCCAATGTGCCAGTACCCCAACGTGCAAGTACCCCAACGTGCAAGGACCCCAACGTGGCCCGGGCTGCGAGGGCCCTTTATAGCTGCTCGCAGCTCTAGTTAGGGCCCGAGCAGCGACCGCTGCGAGGTCCCTATTGTTTTTGTAAAAATTATTATTATTATTATTATTAGGGCCCGAGCAGCGACCGCTGCGAGGTCCCTATTGTTTTTGTAAAAATTATTATTATTAGGGCCCGAGCAGCGACCGCTGCGAGGTCCCTATTGTTTTTGTAAAAATTCTTCTTCTTCTTCTTCTTCTTCTTCTTCTTCTTCTTCTTCTTCTTCTTCTTCTTCTTCTTCTTCTTTATTCTCCGCAAACAATCGCGATTTTGGGTACCTAAATATTCACGAAAACTCACCAAACTTTGCACACTCCTCAGGTCCGGCGAAAAATTTGATATTATGAAGTCGTTATAACAACGCGGCTCTATAGCGCCCCCTAGCGTAGAAAAATAAAAACCAAGCCCGACACGTTTGAGCTAGAGCAACGAAAATTGGCAGGCACGTGTAGCACCCCGAGATGCACAAAAAAGTCTATTGGGACCATGTAGCTAAAATGTACAGGAAGTGAGCTATGAATTTTTTAATGTCCAATTTTGGCCTATTTTGGCACATTCACTGTGGTCATGCTTTTTCCCCCTTTGCAAACATTTTTCATCCAATTGACTTCAAACTTGGCATTTATCATCTCAAGACCTAAGAGAACAGCTGGGCAAAACATCTTGCCTTTTCGAAATACTATACGACGGGGGCGGAGCATCAAATATTGCCTTTAAAATTTCATTTGTCCAGAAAGAGCAAATGCTTAATAACTCCCATGTTGAAGCTCCAAAAAATCTCAAACTTCTCAGGCAACGTAATAGTCACAGCCTGAAAACATCTATATGACAAAATTCAGTTATACATATAGCGCCACCTAGTGGTTACAATAAATGTCATGCTTTACGTTTTTAGCTACTGTGCTGAGCTTGTTAAAGGGATCCATTTGAAAATTGGTCAGAAAAGCCTTAAGATGTTGATCATGCCCCACACCGAATATTGTAACTTTTCATCAAAGGGCGTGGCCGCTACGGTGACGCAAAATCTGAAGATTTTTCGTGAAAATAAAAGCTGCATTAACTTGACCGAGATGATCCTATCTTCTCAAAATTTCACACATTTGATGAGAGTCCAGCTCTAAAGACATCTACTAACTTACATTTCATCTAACTGATAGCGCCACCTAGTGGCAATTTTTTTTCTTACAAATTTTCTTCTATGTTTTTCTCCAAACACGTTAACTGGACCTACCTCATATTTGCTCAGAGGAGGGTTTCGGCCTTCATGATGTCACAACACGAAGTTTGTGAGTTTTCGCGAATTGCTGTAGGCGTGGCTAAGCGCTGTTCGCCAAGAAAACAACGCCAGTTTTGAGGGTCTAAACATGCACAGAAACTCCTGAAACTTGGCACACACATCTGGCCTGGTAAAATGAGCAATATTTTATTGTTGATTGTGCTATTTTTACAAAAATGACTCAATAGCGCCCCCTCGAAATTTTTAACGAAGCAGCCCCGGTTGTACGTTTAAGCAAAAACGCCGAATATTTTTAGGTGTATGAGGGAGCCCAAGACCTACAAAAACGTCTCTTGTACCCATATGCTAAAATGAACAGGAAGTGAGCTACGAATTTTTGAATGTCCCATTTTTGACGATTTTTGCACATTCACAGGGGGCAGACTTTTGCCCACTTCTCCTACACGTTTCATCCGACTGAGTTAAGACTTGGCCTGGACCATGTCAAGACCTGAGCCAACGACAGGGGGAAAAATTTTGACTTTTCGAAATACTATATGATGAGGGCGGGGCATCAAAATTTGTGTTTCACAATGAAAAAGGATATGCTTGATAACTCCCCGGTACATGCTCCAAAAAATCCCAAACTTGACATGTATGTTTATCGTCAAGGCCTGAAGTTATCTCTATGACAACATTCAGTTATATATGCAGCGCCACCTAGCCCTTGAGGCATGAAAAAAAAATACCCCACATACGGTATTTTGTACAAAAAATGTACACTCATTCTAAGTGTGATAACTAAGTCATTTATGAATATTTTTTTAGTTTCCACCACTCAAAATGTTCACTGGCATCAGACTTATCCAAACATATATATATTTTTATTTATTTTTGATAGCCTCTATGGACATTAAAAGCAATATCGTGAATGAAGGATATGCTTAATAACTCCACGGTACATGCTCCAAAAAAAATCCCACACTTGACATGTATGCTTATAATCAAGGCCTGAAGGTATCTCTATGACAACATTCAGTTATAAATACAGCGCCACCTAGCCCTTGAGGCTTATATAAAAATTAAAAAAAAATACCCCACATACGGTATTTTGTACAAAAAATGTACACTCATTCTAAGTGTGATAACTAAGTCATTTATGAATATTCTTTTAGTTTCCACCACTCAAATTGTTCACTGGCTTCACACCGATCCAAACGTATGTACGTTTCCATTTTGTTTTATTCATTTTTGATTGCCCCTTTGGACAATAAAAGTAACATTGTGCAATGAGTACAACGAGCGATGATGTGTATATACACTTTTACAAAAAAATACCAATCAGGGCAACTCATTGCCTAAAAATAAATAAGGACGCTGATTTTTGCAGGTCTTAACAATCACCAAAATCCGTTGAGCTTGACAGACACTGGCAAAAAAAATATTCTACATGTAAACGTTTATTATGCCATTTTCAAAGAAATTTTGCTTCCAATATGCCAGTACCCCAACGTGCCAGTACCCCAACGTGCAAGTACCCCAACGTGCAAGGACCCCAACGTGGCCCGGGCTGCGAGGGCCCTTTATAGCTGCTCGCAGCTCTAGTTATTCTTCTTCTTCTTTATTCTCCGCAAACGATCGCGATTTTGGGTACCTAAACATTCACGAAAACTCACCGAACTTTGCACACTCCTCAGGCCCGGCGAAAAATTTTATATTATTAAGTCGTCATAACAATAAGACTCGATAGCGCCCCCTAGCGTAGAAAAATAAAAACCAAGCCCGGCACGTTTGAGCTAGAGCAACAAAAATTGGCAGGCACGTGTAGCACCCCGAGACGCAAAAAAAAGTCTATTGGGACCATGTAGCTAAAATGTACAGGAAGTGAGCTATGAATTTTTTTATGTCCAATTTTGGCCTATTTTGGCACATTCACTGTGGTCATGCTTTTTCCCCCTTTGCAAACATTTTTCATCCAATTGACTTCAAACTTGGCATTTATCATCTCAAGACCTGAGAGAACAACTGGGCAAAACATCTTGCCTTTTTGAAATACTATATGACGGGGGCGGGGCATCAAATATTGCCTTTAAAATTTCATTTGTCCAGAAAGAGCAAATGCTTAATAACTCCCATGTTCAAGCTCCAAAAAATCTCAAACTTCTCAGGCAACGTAATAGTCATGGCCTGAAAACATCTATATGATAAAATTCAGTTATACATATAGCGCCACCTAGTGGTTACAATAAATGTCATACTTTACGTTTTTAGCTACTGTGCTGAGCTTGTTGAAGGGATCCATTTGAAAATTGGTCAGACAAGCCTTAAGATGTTGATTATGCCCCACACCGAATATTGTAACTTTTCGCCAAAGGGCGTGGCCGCTACGGTGACGCAAAGTCTGAAGATTTTTCGTGAAAATAAAAGCTGCATTAACTTGACCGAGATGATCCTATCTTCTCAAAATTTCACACATTTGATGAGAGTCCAGCCCTAAAGACATCTATGAACTTATATTTCATCTAACTGATCGCGCCACCTAGTGGCAATTTTTTTTCTTACGAATTTTCTTCTACGTTTTTCTCCAAACACGTTAACTGGACCTACCTCATATTTGCTCAGATGAGGGTTTCGGCCTTCATGATGTCACAACACGAAGTTTGTGAGTTTTCGCGAATTGCTGTGGGTGTGGCTAAGCACTGTTCGCCAAGAAAACAAAGCCAGTTTTGAGGGTCTAAACATGCACAGAAACTCATGAAACTTGGCACACACATCTGGCCTGGTAAAATGAGCAATATTTTATTGTTGATTGTGCTATTTTTACAAAAATGACTCAATAGCGCCCCCTAGAAGTTTTTAACGAAGCAGCCCCGGTTGTACGTTTAAGCAAGAACGACGAATATTTTTAGGTGTATGAGGGAGCCCAAGACCTACAAAAAAGTCTAATGGACCCATATGCTAAAATGAACAGGAAGTGAGCTACGAATTTTTGAATGTCCCATTTTTGACAATTTTTTCACATTCACAGGGGGCAGACTTTTGCCCACTTCTCCTACACGTTTCATCTGACTGAGTTAAGACTTGACCTGGACCATGTCAAGACCTGAGCCAACGACAGGGGGAAAAATCTTGACCTTTCGAAATACTATATGATGAAGGCGGGGCATCAAAATTTGTGTTTCGCACTGAAAAAGGATATGCTTAATAACTCCCCGGTACATGCTCCAAAAAATCCCAAACTTGACATGTATGTTTATCGGCAAGGCCTGAAGCTATCTCTATGACAACATTCAGTTATATATGCAGCGCCACCTAGCCCTTGAGGCATAAAAAAAAAATACCCCACATACGGTATTTTGTACAAAAAATGTAAACTCATTCTAAGTGTGATAACTAAGTCATTTATGAATATTCTTTTAGTTTCCACCACTCAAAATGTTCACTGGCATCAGACTTATCCAAACATATATTTTTTTTTATTTTTTTTTGATGGCCTCTGTGGACATTAAAAGCAATATCGTGAATGAAGGATATGCTTAATAACTCCACGGTACATGCTCCAAAAAAAATCCCACACTTGACATGTATGCTTATAATCAAGGCCTGAAGGTATCTCGATGACAACATTCAGTTATAAATACAGCGCCACCTAGCCCTTGAGGCTTATAGAAAAAAAAAACCCACATACGGTATTTTGTACAAAAAAATGTAAACTCATTCTAAGTGTGATGACTAAGTCATTTCTGAATATTCTTTTAGTTTCCACCACTCAAATTGTTCACTGGCTTCACACCGATCCAAACGTATGTACGTTTCCATTTTGTTTTATTCATTTTTGATTGCCCCTTTGGACAATAAAAGTAACATTGTGCAATGAGTACAACGAGCGATGATGTATATATACACTTTTACAAAAAATACCAATCAGGGCAACTCATTGCCTAAAAATAATTAAGGACGCTGATTTTTGCAGGTCTTAACAATCACCAAAACCCGTTGAGCTTGACACACACTGGCAAAAAAAAATTCTACATGTAAACGTTTATTATGCCATTTTCAAAGAAATTTTGCTTCCAATATGCCAGTACCCCAACGTGCCAGTACCCTAACGTGCAAGTACCCCAACGTGCAAGGACCATAACGTGGCCCGGGCTGCGAGGGCCCTTTATAGCTGCTCGCAGCTCTAGTTAGGGCCCGAGCAGCGACCGCTGCGAGGTCCCTATTGTTTTTGTAAAAATTATTATTATTATTATTAGGGCCCGAGCAGCGACCGCTGCGAGGTCCCTATTGTTTTTGTAAAAATTATTAGGGCCCGAGCAGCGACCGCTGCGGGGTCCCTATTGTTTTTGTAAAAATTATTATTATTAGGGCCCGAGGAGCGACCGCTGCGAGGTCCCTATTGTTTTTGTAAAAATTATTATTAGGGCCTGAGCAGCGACCGCTGCGAGGTCCCTATTGTTCCTGAAGGAATTCTTATTAGGGCCCGAGCAGCGGCGGCAGCGGCGGTGCCGCTGCGAGGTCCTATTGGTTTTGTAGGAATTCTTCTTATTAGGTCCCGAGCAGCGGCGGCGGCGGTGCCGCTGCGAGGCCGCCGCCGCTGCGAGGCCCTATTGTTTTTCAAGGAATTCTTATTATTCTTTTTCTTTGTTATTATTCTTTTCCGCAAACAATCACATTTTTGAGACACTAAACGTGAACGAAAACTCATCAAACTTTACACACACGTCAGGCCTGGCGAAAAATTTTATATTTTAAAGTCGCCATACGTGATAACAGAAAAATGGCTCCACAGCGCCACCTACATAGGTTTAATGGATCCCTGTCCCGCTACGATTGTCCTACGGCTACGAAAATTGTGTGGCACCTGTAGCACATCCAGATGAACAAAAACCTCTTTGATATGTGTACCCTAAAATAGACAGGAAGTGAGGTATGAGTATTTAAATGTCCAATTTTAACCCATTTTTGTACATATACAGAGGTCATTCTTTTGCCCACTTCTCCTACACGGTTAACCCGATTGACTTCAAACTTGGGCTGTACCATCTCAACACCTGGGACAACATCATGGTAAAAAATCAAAACTTTTTGATGTACTATATGACGGGGGTGAGGCATCAAATTTAGAGTTTCAAAACTCTTACTAAACGTAGTATTGCCGGTTGTACGTTTTATCTAGAGCTACGAAAATTGGTACACATATGTAACAGACTATGATCTACAAAAAAGTCTGTTGGTGCCATATGCTAAACCCAACAGGAAGTCCGCCAGAGGTGGGGCATAAAATTTTGCGTTTCAAAATTCTTACTAAAAGAAGCATTCCCGGCTGTACGTTTCACCTAGAGTTACCAAAATTTGAAGACATATGTAACAGCCCTCAAGGTACAAAAAACTCTTTTTGAACCATATTCTAAACCTAACAGAAAGTCCACCATTTTGATTTACTTTGAAACGTGTTGCCATTTTTTTGGCCATTTCATAGGGGTCTTATTTTAACGAACTCCTCCTACAGAGTTTATCCCATCATCTTCAAACTTGGTGTGATGCATCTTAAGATGTTGAAGATGAAAAGTTATTGAAAGCTTTTTATTTCGTCGCACGCTGTTGCCGTGGCATGCACTTGTTTGCAAAGGAAAAAAATTCTTCTTAAGGAAGAATTCCCAGTTGTACGAAGCAGCTAGAGCTACGAAAATTTGTAGACATATGTAACAGCCCACAATGTACAAAAAAGTCTCTTGGTGCTATGTGCTAAACCCAACAGGAAGTCCCCCAGGGGCCGGGCATCACATTTTGAGCTAAAAAAACTCCTCTTTAACGAAGCATTCTCGGTTGTACGTTTTACCTAGAGTTACCAAAATTTGAAGACATATGTAACAGGCCTCGAGGTACAAAAAACTCTTTTTTAACTATTTGCTAAACTTAACAGGAAGTCCGCCATTTTGATTTACTTTGGAACGTGTGACCATTTTTTGGGCCATTTCATAGGGGTCTTATTTTAACGAACTCCAACAGAGTTTATCCGATCATCTTCAAACTTGGTGTGATTCATCTTAAGATGTTGACGATGAAAATTTATTGAAAGCTTTTTATTTCGTCGCACGCTGTTGTCATGGCATGCACTTGTTTGCAAAGGAAAAAAAATCCTTCTTAATGAAGCATTCCCAGTTGTACGAAGCAGCGAGAGCTACGGAAATTTGGAGACATATGTAACAGCCCACGATGTACTAAAAAGTCTCTTGGTGCCATGTACTAAACCCAACAGGAAGTCCCCCATTTTGTGCTAAAAAAACAACAACTCCTCTTTAACGAAGCATTCACGGTTGTACGTTTCACCTAGAGCTATGATAATTTGGAGGCATACATAAGAGCCCACGATGTACAAAAAAAAGTCTCTTGGAACCATATGCTAAACCAAACAGGAAGTCTGACATTTTGATTTACTTTGGTATTTGTAGCCACTTTTTGGGGCCTTTTATAGGGGTCATATTTTCTGCAAAACTTATCACATCGTCTTCATTCTTTGGCATGTTTCATCTTAAGATATTTAAGATGAAAAGTTATTGAATTTTTTTATTTTGTCACACGCCTTTGCTGTAGCGATGCATAAGAAGTTTGTTTGCAAACAAGTTTGCAAAGAAATTTTTTTTCCGATTGTTTTAATCCGATTGACTTCAAACTTGGCATGTATCATCTCAAGACCTGAGACAACAACTGGGCAAAATATCTTGACAATTCGAAATACTATATGACGGGGGCGGGGCATCAAAAATTGCCTTTCAAATTTCATTTGTCCAGAAAGACAAAATGCTTAATAACTCCCATGTTCAAACTCCAAAAAATCTCCAACTTCTCAGGCAACGTAATAGTCACGGCTTGAAAACATCTATATAATAAAATTCAGTTATACATTTAGCGCCACCTCGTGGTGACAATAAATGTCATACTTTACGTTTTTAGCTACTGTGCCGAGCTCGTTGAAGGGATCCAGTTGAAAATTGGTCAGAAAAGCCTTAAGATGTTGATCATGCCCCACACCGAATGTTGTAACTTTTCGCCAAAGGGCGTGGCCGTTACGGTGCCGCAAAATCTGAAAATTTTTCATGACAATAAAAGTTGCTTTAACTTGACCCAGGTGATCCTATCTTCTCAAAATTTCACACATTTGATGAGAGTCCAGGCCTTAAGACATCTACGAACTTATATTTCATCTTACTTATAGCGCCACCTAGTGGCAATTTTTTTCTTATGAATTTTCTTCAACGTTTTTCTCCAAACACGTTAACTGGACCTACCTCACATTTGTTCAGAAGAGAGTTTCGGCCTTCATGATGTCACAACACGAAGTTTGTGAGTTTTCGCGAAACGCTGTGGGCGTGGCTAAGCACTGTTTGCCAAGAAAACAACGCCGATTTTGAGGGTCTAAACATGCACAGAAAGTCATGAAACTTGGCACACACATCTGACCTGGTAAAAAGAGTAATATTTTATCATGTATTGTGCTATTTTTACAAAAATGACTCACTAGCGCCCCCTAGAAATTTTTAACTAAGCAGCCCCGCTTGTACGTTGAAGCAAGATCTTTGGAAATTTTTAGGTGTATGAGGGAGCCCAAGACCTACAAAAAAGTCTCATGGACCCATGTGCTAAAATGAACAGGAAGCGAGCTACGAATTTTTGAATGTCCCATTTTTTACGATTTTAGCACATTTACAGGGGGCATAGTTTTGCCCACTTCTCCTACACGTTTCATCCGACTGACTTCAGACTTGACTTGGACCATGTCAAGACCTGAGCCAACGACAGTGGGAAAAATCTTGACTTTTCGGAATACTATATGATGAGGGCGGAGCATCAAATTTTGTGTTTCGCAATGAAAAAGGATATGCTTAATATCTCCCCGGTACATGCTCCAAAAAATCCCAAACTTGACATGTGTGTTAATATTTAAGGCCTGAAGCTATCTCTATGACAACATTCAGTTATATATGCAGCGCCACCTAGCCCTTGAGAAATGAAAAAAAAAATACCCCACTTACGGTATTTTTACAAAAAATGTAAACTCATTCTAAGTGTTATAACTAAGTCATTTATGAATATTCTTGTACTTTCCAACACTCAAAATGTTCACTGGCATCAGACCTAACCAAACATACATATTTTTGTTATTTAGTTTTATTGATTTTTGATAGCCTCTATGGACATTAAAAGCAATGTCGTGAATGAAGGATATGCTTAATAATTCCCAGGTACATGCTCCAAAAAATCCCATACTTGAAATGTATATTCATAGTCAAGGCCTGAAGGTATCTCTATGACAAAATTGAGTTGTAAATACAGTGCCACCTTGTCCGTGAGTCATAAAAAAAATGCCTCACTTACGGTATTTTTACAAAAATTTTAAACTCATTGTAAGTGTGATAACTAAGTCATTTATGAATATTCTTTTACTTTCCACCACTAAATATGTTCACTGGCATCAGACCGATCCAAACATATGTAATTTTTTGTTTAGATTCATTTTTTTTTATCGCCTCTATGGACAACAAAAGCAACATTGTGCAATGAGTACGAGCGATGATGTGTAAATGTACTTTTGCAAAAAATAGCAATCAGGGCAACTCATTGCCTATAAATAAAAAAAAAGACGCTGATTTTTGCAGATCTTAACAATTACCAAAACCCATTGAGCTTGACACACTCATCACACCTGGCAAAAAAAAAAAAAAAAAAAAAAATCCAAATGTAAAGGTTTACCATGGCATTGTCAAAGAAATTCTGCTTCCAACGTGCAAGTACCCCAACGTGGCCCGGGCTGCGAGGGCCCTTTATAGCTGCTCGCAGCTCTAGTTAGGGCCCGAGCAGCGACCGCTGCGAGGTCCCTATTGTTTTTCGTTCGAATTATTATTATTAGGGCCCAAGCAGCTACCGCTGCCCGAGACGCACAAAAAAGTCTATTGGGACCATGTAGCTAAAATGTACAGGAAGTGAGCTATGACTTTTTTAATGTCCAATTTTGGCCTATTTTGGCACATTCACTGTGGTCATGCTTTTTCCCCCTTTGCAAACATTTTTCATCCAATTGACTTCAAACTTGGCATTTATCATCTCAAGACCTGAGAGAACAACTGGGGAAAAAATCTTGCCTTTTCGAAATACTATATGACGGGGGCGGGGCATCAAATATTGCCTTTAAAATTTCATTTGTCCAGAAAGAGCAAATGCTTAATAACTCCCATGTTCAAGCTCCAAAAAATCTCAAACTTATCAGGCAACTTAATAGTCACGGCCTGAAAACATCTATATGATAAAATTCAGTTATCCATGTAGCGCCACCTAGTGGTAACAATAATTGTCATACTTTACGTTTTTAGCTACTGTGCTGAGCTCGTTGAAGGGATCCAGTTGAAAATTGGTCAGAAAAGCCTTAAGATGTTGATCATGCCCCACACCGAATATTGTAACTTTTCGCCAAAGGGCGTGGCCGCTACGGTGCCGCAAAGTCTGAAGATTTCTCGTGACAACAAAAGCTGCATTAACTTGACCGAGATGATGCTATCTTCTCAAAATTTTACACAATTGATGAGAGTCCAGCCCTAAAGACATCTACAAACTTATATTTCATCTTACTGATAGCGCCACCTACTGGCAATTTTTTTTCTTACGATTTTTCTTCAATGTTTTTCTCCAACCATGTTAACTGGACCTACCTCATATTTGCTCAGATACTTTTGCCCACTTCTCCTACACGTTTTATCCGACTGACTTATGACTTGATCTGGACCATGCCAAGACCTGAGCCAACAACAGACGGAAAAATCTTGACTTTTGGAAATACTATATGATGAGGGCGGGGCATCAAAATTTGTGTTTCGCACTGAAAAAGGATATGCTTAATAACTCCCCGATACATGCTCCAAAAAATCCCAAACTTGACATGTATGTTTATCGTCAAGGCCTGAAGATATCTCTATGACAACATTCAGTTATATATGCAGCGCCACCTAGCCCTTGAGGCATGAAAAAAAAATACCCCACTTACGGTATTTTGTACAAAAAATGTAAACTCATTCTAAGTGTGATAACTAAGTCATTTAGGAATATTCTTTTACCTTCCACCACTCAAAATATTCACTGGCATCAGACCTAACCAAACATACATATTTTTGTTATTTAGTTTTATGTATTTTTGATAGCCTCTATGGACATTAAAAGCAATATCGTGAATGAAGGCTATGCTTAATAACTCCCAGGGACATGCTCCAAAAAATCCCATATTTGAAATGTATATTTAGAGTCAAGGCCTGAAGGTATCTCTATGACAAAATTCAGTTATAAATACAGCGCCACCTAGTCCTTGAGGCATAAAAAAAAATGCCTCACTTACGGTATTTTTGCAAAAATTGTAAACTCATTGTAAGTGTGATAACTAAGTCATTTATGAATATTCTTTTACTTTCCACCACTCAATATGTTCACTGGTATCAGACCGATCCAAACATACGTATTTTTTATTTAGTTTTATATCGCCTCTATGGACAATAAAAGCAACATTGTGCAATGAGTACGAGCGATGATGTGTGTATATATACTTTTACGAAAAATACCAATCAGAGCAACTCATTGCCTAAAAATAAAAAAAAAAGACGCTGATTTTTGCAGATCTTAACAATCACCAAAACCCATTGAGCTTGACACACTCATCACACCTGGCAAAAAAAAAAAAAAAAAAAGTCCACATGTTTATCATGCCATTTTCAAAGAAATTCTGCTTCCAATGTGCCAGTACCCCAATGTGCAAGTTCCCCAACGTGCAAGTACCCCAACGTGGCCCGGGCTGCGAGGGCCCTTTATAGCTGCTCGCAGCTCTAGTTAGGGCCCGAGCAGCGACCGCTGCGAGGTCCCTATTGTTTTTGTAAAAATTATTATTATTATTATTATTATTATTATTATTATTATTATTATTATTATTATTATTCTTTATTCTCCGCAAACGATCGCGATTTTGGGTACCTAAACATTCACGAAAACTCACCGAACTTTGCACACTCCTCAGGCCCGGCGAAAGATTTGATATTATTAAGTCGTCATAACAATGCGACTCGATAGCGCCCCCTAGCGTAGAAAAATAAAAACCAAGCCCGGCACGTTTGAGCTAGAGCAACAAAAATTGGCAGGCACGTGTAGCACCCCGAGACGCACAAAAAAGTCTATTGGGACCATGTAGCTAAAATGTACAGGAAGTGAGCTATGAATTTTTTTATGTCCAATTTTGGCCTATTTTGGCACATTCACTGTGGTCATGCTTTTTCCCCCTTTGCAAACATTTTTCATCCAATTGACTTCAAACTTGGCATTTATCATCTCAAGACCTGAGAGAACAACTGGGCAAAACATCTTGCCTTTTTGAAATACTATATGACGGGGGCGGGGCATCAAATATTGCCTTTAAAATTTCATTTGTCCAGAAAGAGCAAATGCTTAATAACTCCCATGTTCAAGCTCCAAAAAATCTCAAACTTCTCAGGCAACGTAATAGTCACGGCCTGAAAACATCTATATGATAAAATTCAGTTATACATATAGCGCCACCTAGTGGTTACAATAAATGTCATACTTTACGTTTTTAGCTACTGTGCTGAGCTTGTTGAAGGGATCCATTTGAAAATTGGTCAGAAAAGCCTTAAGATGTTGATCATGCCCCACACCGAATATTGTAACTTTTCGCCAAAGGGCGTGGCCGCTACGGTGACGCAAAGTCTGAAGATTTTTCGTGAAAATAAAAGCTGCATTAACTTGACCGAGATGATCCTATCTTCTCAAAATTTCACACATTTGATGAGAGTCCAGCCCTAAAGACATCTACTGACTTATATTTCATCTAACTGATAGCGCCACCTAGTGGCAATTTTTTTTCTTACGAATTTTCTTCTACGTTTTTCTCCAAACACGTTAACTGGACCTACCTCATATTTGCTCAGATGAGGGTTTCGGCCTTCATGATGTCACAACACGAAGTTTGTGAGTTTTCGCGAATTGCTGTGGGTGTGGCTAAGCGCTGTTCGCCAAGAAAACAACGCCAGTTTTGAGGGTCTAAACATGCACAGAAACTCATGAAACTTGGCACACACATCTGGCCTGGTAAAATGAGCAATATTTTATTGTTGATTGTGCTATTTTTACAAAAATGACTCAATAGCGCCCCCGAGAGGTTTTTAACGAAGCAGCCCCGGTTGTACGTTTAAGCAAGAACGACGAATATTTTTAGGTGTATGAGGGAGCCCAAGACCTACAAAAAAGTCTCTTGGACCCATATGCTAAAAGGAACAGGAAGTTAGCTACGAATTTTTGAATGTCCCATTTTTGACTATTTTTGCACATTCACAGGGGGCAGACTTTTGCCCACTTCTCCTACACGTTTCATCTGACTGAGTTAAGACTTGACCTGGACCATGTCAAGACCTGAGCCAACGACAGGGGGAAAAATCTTGACCTTTCGAAATACTATATGATGAAGGCGGGGCATCAAAATTTGTGTTTCGCACTGAAAAAGGATATGCTTAATAACTCCCCGGTACATGCTCCAAAAAATCACAAACTTGACATGTATGTTTATCGTCAAGGCCTGAAGCTATCTCTATGACAACATTCAGTTATATATGCAGCGCCACCTAGCCCTTGAGGCATAAAAAAAAAAATACCCCACATACGGTATTTTGTACAAAAAATGTAAACTCATTCTAAGTGTGATAACTAAGTCATTTATGAATATTCTTTTAGTTTCCACCACTCAAAATGTTCACTGGCATCAGACTTATCCAAACATATATATATTTTTATTTATTTTTGATAGCCTCTGTGGACATTAAAAGCAATATCGTGAATGAAGGATATGCTTAATAACTCCCCGGTACATGCTCCAAAAAATCCCAAACTTGACATGTATGCTTATAATCAAGGCCTGAAGGTATCTCGATGACAACATTCAGTTATAAATACAGCGCCACCTAGCCCTTGAGGCTTATATAAAAAAAAAAAAACCACATACGGTATTTTGTACAAAAAAATTTAAGCTCATTCTAAGTGTGATGACTAAGTCATTTCTGAATATTCTTTTAGTTTCCACCACTCAAATTGTTCACTGGCTTCACACCGATCCAAACGTATGTACGTTTCCATTTTGTTTTATTCATTTTTGATTGCCCCGTTGGACAATAAAAGTAACATTGTGCAATGAGTACAACGAGCGATGATGTATATATACACTTTTACAAAAAATATCAATCAGGGCAACTCATTGCCTAAAAATAAAAAATGACGCTGATTTTTGCAGGTCTTAACAATCACCAAAACCCGTTGAGCTTGACACACACTGGCAAAAAAAATATTCTACATGTAAACGTTTATTATGCCATTTTCAAAGAAATTTTGCTTCCAATATGCCAGTACCCCAACGTGCCAGTACCCCAACGTGCCAGTACCCTAACGTGCAAGTACCCCAACGTGCAAGGACTCCAACGTGGCCCGGGCTGCGAGGGCCCTTTATAGCTGCTCGCAGCTCTAGTTATTCTTCTTCTTCTTCTTCTTCTTCTTCTTCTTCTTCTTCTTCTTCTTCTTCTTTATTCTCCGCAAACGATCGCGATTTGGGGTACCTAAACATTCACGAAAACTCACCGAACTTTGCACACTCCTCAGGCCCGGCGAAAAATTTGATATTATTAAGTCGTCATAACAATGCGACTCGATAGCGCCCCCTAGCGTAGAAAAATAAAAACCAAGCCCGGCACGTTTGAGCTAGAGCAACAAAAATTGGCAGGCACGTGTAGCACCCCGAGACGCACAAAAAAGTCTATTGGGACCATGTAGCTAAAATGTACAGGAAGTGAGCTATGAATTTTTTTACGTCCAATTTTGGCCTATTTTGGCACATTCACTGTGGTCATGCTTTTTCCCCCTTTGCAAACATTTTTCATCCAATTGACTTCAAACTTGGCATTTATCATCTTAAGACCTGAGAGAACAACTGGGCAAAACATCTTGCCTTTTTGAAATACTATATGATGGGGGCGGGGCATCAAATATTGCTTTTAAAATTTCATTTGTCCAGAAAGAGCAAATGCTTAATAACTCCCATGTTCAAGCTCCAAAAAATCTCAAACTTCTCAGGCAACGTAATAGTCACGGCCTGAAAACATCTATATGATAAAATTCAGTTATACATATAGCGCCACCTAGTGGTTACAATAAATGTCATACTTTACGTTTTTAGCTACTGTGCTGAGCTTGTTGAAGGGATCCATTTGAAAATTGGTCAGAAAAGCCTTAAGATGTTGATCATGCCCCACACCGAATATTGTAACTTTTCACCAAAGGGCGTGGCCGCTACGGTGACGCAAAGTCTGAAGATTTTTCGTGAAAATAAAAGCTGCATTAACTTGACCGAGATGATCCTATCTTCTCAAAATTTCACACATTTGATGAGAGTCCAGCCCTAAAGACATCTACTGACTTATATTTCATCTAACTGATAGCGCCACCTAGTGGCAATTTTTTTTCTTACGAATTTTCTTCTACGTTTTTCTCCAAACACATTAACTGGACCTACCTCATATTTGCTCAGATGAGGGTTTCGGCCTTCATGATGTCACAACACGAAGTTTGTGAGTTTTCGCGAATTGCTGTGGGTGTGGCTAAGCGCTGTTCGCCAAGAAAACAACGCCAGTTTTGAGGGTCTAAACATGCACAGAAACTCATGAAACTTGGCACACACATCTGGCCTGGTAAAATGAGCCATATTTTATTGTTGATTGTGCTATTTTTAAAAAAATGACTCAATAGCGCCCCCTAGAAGTTTTTAACAAAGCAGCCCCGGTTGTACGTTTAAGCAAGAACGACGAATATTTTTAGGTGTATGAGGGAGCCCAAGACCTACAAAAAAGTCTCTTGGACCCATATACTAAAATGAACAGGAAGTGAGCTACGAATTTTTGAATGTCCCATTTTTGACGATTTTTGCACATTCACAGGGGGCAGACTTTTGCCCACTTCTCCTACACGTTTCATCCGACTGAGTTAAGACCTGACCTGGACCATGTCAAGACCTGAGCCAACGACAGGGGGAAAAATCTTGACCTTTCGAAATACTATATGATGAGGGCGGGGCATCAAAATTTGTGTTTCGCACTGAAAAAGGATATGCTTAATAACTCCCCGGTACATGCTCCAAAAAATCCCAAACTTGACATGTATGTTTATCGTCAAGGCCTGAAGCTATCTCTATGACAACATTCAGTTATATATGCAGCGTCACCTAGCCCTTGAGGCATAAAAAAAAATACCCCACATACGGTATTTTGCACAAAAAATGTAAACTCATTCTAAGTGTGATAACTAAGTCATTTATGAATATTCTTTTAGTTTCCACCACTCAAAATGTTCACTGGCATCAGACTTATCCAAACATATATATATTTTTATTTATTTTTGATAGCCTCTGTGGACATTAAAAGCAATATCGTGAATGAAGGATATGCATAATAACTCCACGGTACATGCTCCAAAAAAAATCCCACACTTGACATGTATGCTTATAATCAAGGCCTGAAGGTATCTCGATGACAACATTCAGTTATAAATACAGCGCCACATAGCCCTTGAGGCTTATATAAAAAAAAAAAAACACATACGGTATTTTGTACAAAAAAATGTAAACTCATTCTAAGTGTGATGACTAAGCCATTTATGAATATTCTTTTAGTTTCCACCACTCAAATTGTTCACTGGCTTCACACCGATCCAAACGTATGTACGTTTCCATTTTGTTTTATTCATTTTTGATTGCCCCTTTGGACAATAAGAGTAACATTGTGCAATGAGTACAACGAGCGATGATGTATATATACACTTTTACAAAAAATATCAATCAGGGCAACTCATTGCCTAAAAATAAAAAAGGACGCTGATTTTTGCAGGTCTTAACAATCACCAAAACCCGTTGAGCTTGACACACACTGGCAAAAAAAATATTCTACATGTAAACGTTTATTATGCCATTTTCAAAGAAATTTTGCTTCCAATATGCCAGTACCCCAACGTGCCAGTACCCCAACGTGCCAGTACCCTAACGTGCAAGTACCCCAACGTGCAAGGACTCCAACGTGGCCCGGGCTGCGAGGGCCCTTTATAGCTGCTCGCAGCTCTAGTTATTATTATTATTATTATTATTATTATTATTATTATTATTCTTTATTCTCCGCAAACAATCGCGATTTTGGGTACCTAAATATTCACGAAAACTCACCGAACTTTGCACACTCCTCAGGTCCGGCGAAAAATTTGATATTATGAAGTCGTTATAACAACGCGACTCTATAGCGCCCCCTAGCGTCGAAAAATAAAAACCAAGCCCGGCACGTTTGAGCGAGAGCAACGAAAATTGGCAGGCACGTGTAGCACCCCGAGACGCACAAAAAAGTCTATTGGGACCATGTAGCTAAAATGTACAGGAAGTGAGCTATGAATTTTTTAATGTCCAATTTTGGCCTATTTTGGCACATTCACTGTAGTCATGCTTTTTCACCCTTTGCAAACATTTTTCATCCAATTGACTTCAAACTTGGCATTTATCATCTCAAGACCTGAGAGAACAGCTGGGCAAAACATCTTGCCTTTTCGAAATACTATATGACGGGGGCGGAGCATCAAATATTGACTTTAAAATTTCATTTGTCCAGAAAGAGCAAATGCTGAATAACTCCCATGTACAAGCTCCAAAAAATCTCAAACTTCTCAGGCAACGTAATAGTCACGGCCTGAAAACATCTATATGACAAAATTCAGTTATACATATAGCGCCACCTAGTGGTTACAATAAATGTCATACTTTACGTTTTTAGCTACTGTGCTGAGCTCGTTGAAGGGATCCATTTGAAAATTGGTCAGAAAAGCCTTAAGATGTTGATCATGCCCCACACCGAATATTGTAACTTTTCGCCAAAGGGCGTGGCCGCTACGGTGACGCAAAGTCTGAAGATTTTTCGTGAAAATAAAAGCTGCATTAACTTGACCGAGATGATCCTATCTTCTCAAAATTTCACACATTTGATGAGAGTCCAGCCCTAAAGACATCTACTGACTTATATTTCATCTAACTGATAGCGCCACCTAGTGGCAATTTTTTTTCTTACGAATTTTCTTCTACGTTTTTCTCCAAACACGTTAACTGGACCTACCTCATATTTGCTCAGATGAGGGTTTCGGCCTTCAT
The DNA here is from genome assembly GCF_051991245.1 of Festucalex cinctus. Classification (NCBI taxonomy): domain Eukaryota; kingdom Metazoa; phylum Chordata; class Actinopteri; order Syngnathiformes; family Syngnathidae; genus Festucalex; species Festucalex cinctus. The sequence continues at coordinate 17,539,234 of NC_135429.1, forward strand.
GATGTCACAACACGAAGTTTGTGAGTTTTCGCGAATTGCTGTGGGCGTGGCTAAGCGCTGTTCGCCAAGAAAACAACGCCAGTTTTGAGGGTCTAAACATGCACAGAAACTCATGAAACTTGGCACACACATCTGGCCTGGTAAAATGAGCAATATTTTATTGTTGATTGTGCTATTTTTACAAAAATTACTCAATAGCGCCCCCTAGAAGTTTTTAACGAAGCAGCCCCGGTTGTACGTTTAAGCAAGAACGACGAATATTTTTAGGTGTATGAGGGAGCCCAAGACCTACAAAAAAGTCTCTTGGACCCATATGCTAAAATGAACAGGAAGTGAGCTACGAATTTTTGAATGTCCCATTTTTGACGATTTTTGCACATTCACAGGGGGCAGATTTTTGCCCACTTCTCCTACACGTTTCATCCGACTGAGTTAAGACTTGGCCTGGACCATGTCAAGACCTGAGCCAACGACAGGGGGAAAAATTTTGTCTTTTCGAAATACTATATGATGAGGGCGGGGCATCAAATTTTGTGTTTCGCAATGAAAAAGGATATGCTTGATAACTCCACGGTACATGCTCCAAAAAATCCCAAACTTGACATGTATGTTTATCGTCAAGGCCTGAAGTTATCTCTGTGACAACATTCAGTTATATATGCAGCGCCACCTAGCCCTTGAGGAATAAAAAAAAATACCCCACATACGGCATTTTGTACAAAAAATGCACACTCATTCTAAGTGTGATAACTCAGTCATTTATGAATATTCTTTTAGTTTCCACCACTCAAATTGTTCACTGGCTTCACACCGATCCAAACGTATGTACATTTCCATTTTGTTTTATTCATTTTTGATTGCCCCTTTGGACAATAAAAGTAACATTGTGCAATGAGTACAACGAGCGATGATGTGTATATACACTTTAACAAAAAATACCAATCAGGGCAACTCATTGCCTAAAAATAAAAAATAAGACGCTGATTTTTGCAGATCTTAACAAACACCAAAACCCATTGAGCTTGACACACTCATCACACCTGGCAAAAAAAAAAAAAAAAAAATCCACGTTTATCATGCCATTTTCAAAGAAATTCTGCTTCCAATGTGCCAGTACCCCAATGTGCAAGTTCCCCAACGTGCAAGTACCCCAACGTGGCCCGGGCTGCGAGGGCCCTTTATAGCTGCTCGCAGCTCTAGTTATTATTCTTCTTCTTCTTCTTCTTTATTCTCCGCAAACAATCGCGATTTTGGGTACCTAAATATTCACGAAAACTCACCGAACTTTGCACACTCCTCAGGTCCGGCGAAAAATTTGATATTATGAAGTCGTTATAACAACGCGACTCTATAGCGCCCCCTAGCGTAGAAAAATAAAAACCAAGCCCGGCACGTTTGAGCTAGAGCAACGAAAATTGGCAGGCACGTGTAGCACCCCGAGACGCACAAAAAAGTCTATTGGGACCATGTAGCTAAAATGTACAGGAAGTGAGCTATGAATTTTTTAATGTCCAATTTTGGCCTATTTTGGCACATTCACTGTGGTCATGCTTTTTCCCCCTATGCAAACATTTTTCATCCCATTGACTTCAAACTTGGCATTTATCATCTCAAGACCTAAGAGAACAGCTGGGCAAAAAATCTTGCCTTTTCGAAATACTATATGACGGGGGCGGGGCATCAAATATTGCTTTTAAAATTTCATTTGTCCAGAAAGAGCAAATGCTTAATAACTCCCATGTTCAAACTCCAAAAAATCTCAAACTTCTCAGGCAACGTAATAGTCACGGCCTGAAAACATCTATATAATAAAATTCAGTTATACATATAGCGCCACCTAGTGGTAACAATAAATGTCATACTTTACGTTTTTAGCTACTGTGCTAAGCTCGTTGAAGGAATCCATTTGAAAATTGGTCAGAAAAGCCTTAAGATGTTGATCATGCCCCACACCGAATATTGTAACTTTTCGCCAAAGGGCGGTGACGCAAAGTCTGAAGATTTTTCGTGAAAATAAAAGCTGCATTAACTTGACCGAGATGATCCTATCTTCTCAAAATTTCACACATTTGATGAGAGTCCACCCCTAAAGACATCTACTAACTTATATTTCATCTAACTGATAGCGCCACCGAGTAGCAATTTTTTTTCTTACGAATTTTCTTCTTCATTTTTGTACAAACACGTTAACTGGACCTACCTCATATTTGCTCAGATGAGGGTTTCGGCCTTCATGATGTCACAACACGAAGTTTGTGAGTGTTCGCGAATCGCTGTGGGCGTGGCTAAGCGCTGTTCGCCAAGAAAACAACGCCAGTTTTGAGGGTCTAAACATGCACAGAAACTCATGAAACTTGGTACACATATCTGGCCTGGTAAAATGAGCAATATTTTATTGTTGATTGAGCTATTTTTACAGAAATGACTCAATAGCGCCCCCTAGAATTTTTTAACGAAGCAGCCCCGGTTGTACGCTTAAGCAAAAACGCCGAATATTTTTAGGTGTATGAGGGAGCCCAAGACCTACAAAAAAGTCTCTTGGACCCATATGCTAAAATGAACAGGAAGTGAGCTACGAATTTTTTAATGTCCCATTTTTGACGATTTTTGCACATTCACAGGGGGCAGACTTTTGCCCACTTCTCCTACACGTTTCATCCGACTGAGTTAAGACTTGACCTGGACCATGTCAAGACCTGAGCCAACGACAGGGGGAAAAATCTTGACTTTTCGAAATACTATATGATGAGGGCGGGGCATCAAAATTTGTGTTTCGCACTGAAAAAGGATATACTTAACTCCCCGATACATGCTCCAAAAAATCACAAACTTGACATGTATGTTTATCGTCAAGGCCTGAAGGTATCTCTATGACAACATTCAGTTATATATGCAGCGCCACCTAGCCCTTGAGGCATGAAAAAAAAATACCCCATTTACGGTATTTTTACAAAAATTGTAAACTCATTCTCAGTGTGATAACTAAGTCATTTATGAATATTCTTTTACTTTCCACCACTCAAAATGTTCACTGGCATCAGACCGATCCAAACATATGTATTTTTTATTTAGTTTTATTTATTTTTGATAGCCTCTATGGACGTTAAAAGCAGTATCGTGAATGAAGGATATGCTTAATAACTCCCCGGTACATGCTTCAAAAAAATCCCAAACTTGACATGTATATTTATAGTCAAGGCCTGAAGGTATCTCTATGACAAAATTCAGTTATAAATACAGCGCCACCTAGTCCTTGAGGCATAAAAAAAAACAGTATTTTGTACAAAATTTGTCAACTCATTGTAAGTATTATAACTTAGTCATTTATGAATATTGTTTTATTTTCCACTACTCAAGATGTTCACTGATATCAGACCGATCCAAACATATGTGCTTTTTTATTTTTGTTTTATTTATTTTTGATAGCCTCTATGGACAATAAAAGCAACATCGTGCAATGAGTACGAGCGATGATATACTTTTGGAAAAAAATACCAATCAGGTCAACTCATTCCCAAAAAATAAAAAAAGACGCAGATTTTTGCAGATCTTAACAATGACCAAAACCCATTGAGCTTGACACACACATCACACCTGGCAAAAAAAAAATCCACATGTAAAGGTTTATCATGCCATGTTCAAAGAAATTTTGCTCCTAATTTGCCAGTACCCCAATATGCGAGTACCCCAACGTGCAAGTACCCCAACGTGGCCCGGGCTGCGAGGGCCCTTTATAGCTGCTCGCAGCTCTAGTTATTCTTCTTCTTCTTCTTCTTCTTCTTCTTCTTCTCCGTAAACGATCGCATTTTTGAGGACCTAAACATTCACGAAAACTCACCAAACTTTGCACACTCCTCAGGCCCGGCGAAAAATTTTATATTATGAAGTCATCATAACAACGCGACTCTATAGCGCCCCCTAGCGTAGAAAAATAAAAACCAAGCCTGGTACGTTTGAGCTAGAGCAACGAAAATTGGCAGGCACGTGTAGCACAAAAAAGTCTATTGGGACCATGTAGCTAAAATGTACAGGAAATGAGCTATGAATTTTTTTATGTCCAATTTTGGCCTATTTTGGCACATTCACTGTGGTCATGCTTTTTCCCCCTCTGCAAACATTTTTCATCCAATTCACATCAAACTTGGCATTTATCATCTCAAGACCTGAGAGAACAACTGGGCAAAAAGTCTTGCCTTTTAGAAATACTATATGATGGGGGCGGGGCATCAAATATTGTCTTTAAAATTTCATTTGTCCAGAAAGAGCAAATGCTTAATAACTCCCATGTTCAAGCTCCAAAAAATCTCAAACTTCTCAGGCAACGTAATAGTCACGGCCTGAAAACATCTATATGATAAAATTCAGTTATACATATAGCGCCACCTAGTGGTAACAATAAATGTCATACTTTACGTTTTTAGCTACAGTGCTGAGCTCGTTGAAGGGATCCAGTTGAAAATTGGTCAGAAAAGCCTTAAGATGTTGATCATGCCCCACACCGAATATTGTAACTTTTCGCCAAAGGGCGTGGCCGCTACGGTGACGCAAAGTCTGAAGATTTTTCGTGACAATAAAAGCTGCATTAACTTGACCGAGATGATCCTATCTTCTCAAAATTTCACACATTTGATGAGAGTCCAGCCCTAAAGACATCTACGAACTTATATTTCATCTTACTGATAGCGCCACCTAGTGGCATTTTTTTTTTCTTACGAATTTTCTTCTACGTTTTTGTCCAAACACGTTAACTGGACCTCCCTCAGATTTGCTCAGATGAGGGTTTCGGCCTTCATGATGTCACAACACGAAGTTTGTAAGTTTTCGCGAGTCGCTGTGGGCGTGGCTAAGCGCTGTTCGCCAAGAAAACAACGCCGGTTTTGAGGGTCTAAACATGCACAGAAACTCATGAAACTTGGCACACACATCTGGCCTGGTAAAATGAGCAATATTTTAATGTTGATTGTGCTATTTTTACAAAAATGACTCAATAGCGACCCCTAGAAAATTTTAACGAAGCAGCCCCGGTTGTACGTTTAAGCAAGATCTACGAAAAATTTTAGGTGTATGAGGGAGCCCAAGACCTACATAAAAGTCTCTTGGACCCATATGCTAAAATGAACAGGAAGTGAGCTACGCATTTTTGAATGTCCCATTTTTGATGATTTTTGCACATTTACAGGGGGCATACTTTTGCCCACTTCTTCTCCACGTTTCATCCGACTGAGTTAAGACTTGACCTGGACAATGTCAAGACCTGAGCCAACGACAGGGGGGAAAATCTTGACTTTTCGAAATACTATATGATGAGGGCGTGGCATCAAAATTTGTGTTTCGCAATGAAAAAGGATATGCTTGATAACTCCTCGGTACATGCTCCAAAAAATCCCAAACTTGACATGTATGTTTATCGTCAAGGCCTGAAGTTATCTCTATGACAACATTCAGTTATATATGCAGCGCCACCTAGCCCTTAAGGCATGAAAAAAAAATACCCCACATACGGTATTTTGTACAAAAAATGTAAACTCATTCTAAGTGTGATAACTCAGTCATTTATGAATATTCTTTTAGTTTCCACCACTCAAAATGTTCACTGGCATCAGACTTATCCAAACATATATATATTTTTATTTATTTTTGATAGCCTCTATGGACATTAAAAGCAATATCGTGAATGAAGGATATGCTTAATAACTCCACGGTACATGCTCCAAAAAAAATCCCACACTTGACATGTATGCTTATAATCAAGGCCTGAAGGTATCTCTATGACAACATTCAGTTATAAATACAGCGCCACCTAGCCGTTGAGGCTTATATAAAAAAAAATTAAAAAAATACCCCACATACGGTATTTTGTACAAAAAATGTACACTCATTCTAAGTGTGATAACTAAGTCATTTATGAATATTCTTTTAGTTTCCACCACTCAAATTGTTCACTGGCTTCACACCGATCCAAACGTATGTACGTTTCCATTTTGTTTTATTCATTTTTGATTGCCCCTTTGGACAATAAAAGTAAACATTGTGCAATGAGTACAACGAGCGATGATGTGTATATACACTTTTACAAAAAAAATACCAATCAGGGCAACTCATTGCCTAAAAATAAATAAGGACGCTGATTTTTGCAGGTCTTAACAATCACCAAAATCCGTTGAGCTTGACAGACACTGGCAAAAAAAATATTCTACATGTAAACGTTTATTATGCCATTTTCAAAGAAATTTTGCTTCCAATATGCCAGTACCCCAACGTGCCAGTACCCCAACGTGCAAGTACCCCAACGTGCAAGGACCCCAACGTGGCCCGGGCTGCGAGGGCCCTTTATAGCTGCTCGCAGCTCTAGTTTTCTTTGTATTTGCAATGAAAACTGAGTATCCAAAAAGCAAAACACACAGGCACCACCTCCCCGTTGGGGAATCGAACCCCAGTCTTCCGCGTGACAGGCGGAGATACTATCCACTATACTAACGAGGAAAGGACTCTGTGCTTGCTAACTGGACAGGCGTAGAGGGAAAACTGTCACTAAAATCGGGAATGCAAGACAGCTATGCTGTTTGCCAATCCTGCCAACAGGATAAACACCAGTGTCTGTTTCCATGGTGTAGTGGTTATCACATTCGCCTCACACGCGAAAGGTCCCCAGCTCGAAACCGGGTGGAAACTTGGCAAATTTCTTTGAATTTTCAATGAAAACTGAGTATCCAAAAACACAATAGCACAGTTACCAAGTGCCCGTTGGGGAATCTAACCCCAGTCTTCCGCGTGACAGGAGAAGATGCTATCCACTATACGAACGAGGACAGGACTCTGTGTATTCTTCATGGACAGGCATAGAGGGAAAACTGTCACTAAAATAGGGAATGCCAGACAGCAATGCTGTTTGCCAATCCTGCCAACAGTATAAACGCCAGCGTCTGTTTCCATGGTGTAGTGGTTATCACATTCGGCTCACACGCAGAAGGTTCCCAACTCGAAACAGGGTGGGAAACAAGGTAATTTTCTTTGTATTTGCAATGAAAACTGAGTATCCAAAAAGCAAAACACACAGGCACCACCTCCCCGTTGGGGAATCGAACCCCAGTCTTCCGCGTGACAGGAGGAGATACTATCCACTATACTAACGAGGAAAGGATTCTGTGCTTGCGACCTGGACAGGCGTAGAGGTAAAACTGTCACTAAACTTAATGCCAGACACCTATGCTGTTTGCCAATCCTGCCAACAGGATAAACGCCAGTGTCTGTTTCCATGGTGTAGTGGTTATCACATTCGGCTCACACGCGAAAGGTTCCCAACTCGAAACAGGGTGGGAAACAGGGTAATTTTCTTTGTATTTGCAATGAAAACTGAGTATCCAAAAAGCAAAACACACAGGAACCACATCCCCGTTTGGGAAACCGAACCCCAGTCTTCCGCGTGACAGGCGGAGATACTATCCACTATACTAACGAGGAAAGGACTATATGCTTGCTACCTGGACAGACGTAGAGGGAAAACTGTCACTAAAATCGGGAAAGCAAGACAGCTATGCTGTTTGCCAATCCTGCCAACAGGATAAACGCCAGTGTCTGTTTCCATGGTGTAGTGGTTATCACAATCGCCTCACACGCGAAAGGTCCCCAGCTCGAAACCGGGTGGAAACTTGGCAAATTTCTTTGAATTTTCAATGAAAACTGAGTATCCAAAATTGGATTGCAGCTGCACTCACTTCCCCATCAGGGAATCAAACCCAAGTCTTGCACGTGGCAGGCGGAGACACTACCCACTATACTAACGAGGAAAGGACTCTGTGTTTGCTAGCTGGACAGGCATATCGGGAAAACTGTCACTAAAATCGGGAATGCCAGACAGCTATGCTGTTTGCCAATCCGGCCAACAGAGTAAACACCGTTGTCTGTTTCCATGGTGTAGTGGTTATCACATTCGCCTAACACGCGAAAGGTCCCCAGCTCGAAACCGGGTGGAAACTTGGCAATTTTCTTTGAATTTGCAATGAAAACTGAGTATCCAAAATTGGATTGCAGCTGCACTCACTTCCCCATCAGGGAATCGAACCCCAGTCTTGCACGTGACAGGCGGAGAAACTATCCACTATACTAACGAGGAAAGGACTCTGTGTTTGCTAGCTGGACAGGCATATAGGGAAAACTGTCACTAAAATCGGGAATGCCAGACAGCTATGCTGTTTGCCAATCCGGCCAACAGAGTAAAAGCCAGTGTCTGTTTCCATGGTGTAGTGGTTATCACATTCGCCTAACACGCGAAAGGTCCCCAGCTCGAAACCGGGTGGAAACATGGCAATTTTCTTTGAATTTGCAATGAAAACTGAGTATCCAAAAACACAATCGCACAGGTATCAAGTGCCCGTTGGGGAATCGAACCCCAGTCTTCCGCGTGACAGGAGAAGATACTATCCACTATACGAACGAGGAAAGGACTCTGTGTATGCTACATGGACAGGCATAGAGGGAAAACTGTCACTAAAATAGGGAATGCCAGACAGCTATGCTGTTTGCCAATCCTGCCAACAGTATAAACGCCAGCGTCTGTTTCCATGGTGTAGTGGTTGTCACATTCGCCTAACACGCGAAAGGTCACCAACTCAATATCGGGAATGCAAGACAGCTATGCTGTTTGCCAATCCTGCCAACAGGGTTAACTCCAGCGTCTGTTTCCATGGTGTAGTGGTTATCACATTAGCCTAACACACGAAAGGTCCCCAGCTCGAAACCGGGTGGGAAACCGGGCAATTTTCTTTGTATTTGCAATGAAAACTGAGTATCCAAAAATACAATAGCACAGGTACCAAGTGCCCGTTGGGGAATCTCACCCCAGTCTTCCGCGTGACAGCAGAAGATACTATCCACTATACGAACGAGGAAAGGACCTGTGTATGCTACATGGACAGGCATAGAGGGAAAACTGTCACTAAAATAGGGAATTCCAGACAGCTATGCTGTTTGCCAATCCTGCCAACAGTATAAACGCCAGCGTCTGTTTCCATGGTGTAGTGGTTGTCACATTCGCCTAACACGCGAAAGGTCACCAACTCAAAATCGGGAATGCAAGACAGCTATGCTGTTTGCCAATCCGGCCAACAGAGTAAAAGCCAGTGTCTGTTTCCATGGTGTAGTGGTTACCACATTCGCCTAACACGTGAAAGGTCCCCAGCTCGAAACCGGGTGGAAACATGGCAATTTTCTTTGAATTTGCAATGAAAACTGAGTATCCAAAAACACAATCGCACAGGTATCAAGTGCCCGTTGGGGAATCGAACCCCAGTCTTCCGCGTGACAGGAGAAGATACTATCCACTATACGAACGAGGAAAGGACTCTGTGTATGCTACATGGACAGGCATAGAGGGAAAACTGTCACTAAAATAGGGAATGCCAGACAGCTATGCTGTTTGCCAATCCTGCCAACAGTATAAACGCCAGCGTCTGTTTCCATGGTGTAGTGGTTGTCACATTCGCCTAACACGCGAAAGGTCACCAACTCAAAATCGGGAATGCAAGACAGCTATGCTGTTTGCCAATCCTGCCAACAGGGTTAACGCCAGCGTCTGTTTCCATGGTGTAGTGGTTATCACATTCGCCTAACACACGAAAGGTCCCCAGCTCGAAACCGGGTGGGAAACAGGGCAATTTTCTTTGTATTTGCAATGAAAACTGAGTATCCAAAAATACAATAGCACAGGTACCAAGTGCCCGTTGGGGAATCTCACCCCAGTCTTCCGCGTGACAGGAGAAGATACTAATCCACTATACGAACGAGGAAAGGACCTGTGTATGCTACATGGACAGGCATAGAGGGAAAACTGTCACTAAAATAGGGAATTCCAGACAGCTATGCTGTTTGCCAATCCTGCCAACAGGAAAACGCCAGCGTCTGTTTCCATGGTGTAGTGGTTGTCACATTCGCCTAACACGCGAAAGGTCACCAACTCAAAATCGGGAATGCAAGACAGCTATGCTGTTTGCCAATCCTGCCAACAGGGTTAATGCCAGCGTCTGTTTCCATGGTGTAGTGGTTATCACATTCGCCTCACACACGAAAGGTCCCCAACTCGAAACCGGGTGGGAAACAGGGCAATTTTCTTTGTATTTGCAATGAAAACTGAGTATCCAAAATTGGATTGCAGCTGCACTCACTTCCCCATCAGGGAATCGAACCCCAGTCTTGCAAGTGGCAGGCGGAGACACTACCCACTATACTAACGAGGAAAGGACTCTGTGTTTGCTAGCTGGACAGGCATATCGGGAAAACTGACACTAAAATCGGGAATGCCAGACAGCTATGCTGTTTGCCAATCCTGCCAATAGTATAAACGCCTACGTCTGTTTCCATGGTGTAGTGGTTATCACATTCGCCTAACACGCGAAAGGTCCCCAGCTCGAAACCGGGTGGAAACTTGGCCATTTTCTTTGAATTTGCAATGAAAACTGAGTATCCAAAAATACAATAGCACAGGTACCAAGTGCCCGTTGGGGAATCTAACCCCAGTCTTCCGCGTGACAGGAGAAGATACTATCCACAATACTAACGAGGAAAGGACTCTGTGTTTGCTACCTGGACAGGCATAGAAGGAAAACTGTCACTAAAATAGGGAATGCCAGACAGCTATGCTGTTTTCCAATCCTGCCAACAGGATAAACGCCAGCGTCTGTTTCCATGGTGTAGTGGTTATCACATTCGGCTCACACGCGGAAGGTTCCCAACTCGAAACAGGGTGGGAAACAGGGTAATTTTCTTTGTATTTGCAATGAAAACTGAGTATCAAAAAGCAAAATACACAGGCACCACCTCCCCGTTGGGGAATCGAACCCCAGTCTTCCGCGTGACAGGAGGAGATACTATCCACTATACTAACGAGGAAAGGATTTTGTGCTTGCGACCTGGACAGGCGTAGAGGTAAAACTGTCACTAAACTTGTGAATGCCAGACAGCTATGCTGTTTGCCAATCCTGCCAACAGGATAAACACCAGTGTCTGTTTCCATGGTGTAGTGGTTATCACATTCGGCTCACACGCGAAAGGTTCCCAACTCGAAACAGGGTGGGAAACAGGGTAATTTTCTTTGTATTTGCAATGAAAACTGAGTATCCAAAAAGCAAAACACACAGGCACCACCTCCACGTTGGGGAATCGAACCCCAGTCTTCCGCGCGACAGGCGGCGATACTATCCACTATACTAACGAGGAAAGGACTCTGTGCTTGCTACCTGGACAGGCGTAGAGGGAAAACTGTCACTAAAATCGGGAATGCAAGACAGCTATGCTGTTTGCCAATCCTGCCAACAGGATAAACGCCAGTGTCTGTTTCCATGGTGTAGTGGTTATCACATTCTCCTCACACGCGAAAGGTTCCCAACTCGAAACCGGGTGGGAAACAGGGTAATTTTCTTTGTATTTGCAATGAAAACTGAGTATCCAAAAATTGAATTGCACCTGCACTCACCTCCCCTTCAGGGAATCTAACCACAGTCTTGCGCGTGACAGGCAGAGATACTATCCACTATACTAACGAGGAAAGGACTGTGTGCTTGCTACCTGGACAGGCGTAGAGGGAAAACTGTCACTAAAATCGGGAATGCCAGACAGCTATGCTGTTTGCCAATCCGGCCAACAGAGTAAACGCCAGTGTCTGTTTCCATGGTGTAGTGGTTATCACATTCGCCTAACATGCGAAAGGTCCCCAGCTCGAAACCGGGTGGAAACTTGGCAATTTTCTTTGTATTTGCAATGAAAACTGAGTATCAAAAAAGCAAAACACACAGGCACCACCTCCCCGTTGGGGAATCGAACCCCAGTCTTCCGCGTGATAGGCGGAGATACTATCCACTATACTAACGAGGAAAGGACTCTGTGCTTGATACCTGGACAGGCGTAGAGGGAAAACTGTCACTAAAATCGGGAATGCAAGACAGCTATGCTGTTTGCCAATCCTGCCAACAGGATAAACGCCAGTGTCTGTTTCCATGGTGTAGTGGTTATCACATTCGCCTCACACGCGAAAGGTCCCCAGCTCGAAACTGGGTGGAAACTTGGCAATTTTCTTTGAATTTGCAATGAAAACTGAGTATCCAAAAATACAATAGCACAGGTACCAAGTGCCCGTTGGGGAATCTCACCCCAGTCTTCCGCGTGACAGGAGAAGATACTATCCACTATACGAACGAGGAAATGACTCTGTGTATGCTACATGGACAGGCATAGAGGGAAAACTGTCACTAAATAGGGAATGCCAGACAGCACACATGCTGTTTGCCAATCCTGCCAACAGTATAAACGCCTACGTCTGTTTCCATGGTGTAGTGGTTATCACATTCGCCTAACACGCGAAAGGTCCCCAGCTCGAAACCGGGTGGAAACTTGGCAATTTTCTTTGAATTTGCAATGAAAACTGAGTATCCAAAAATACAATAACACAGGTACCAAGTGCCCGTTGGGGAATCTAACCCCAGTCTTCCGCGTGACAGGAGAAGATACTATCCACAATACTAACGAGGAAAGGACTCTGTGTTTGCTACCTGGACAGGCATAGAAGGAAAACTGTCACTAAAATAGGGAATGCCAGACAGCTATGCTGTTTTCCAATTCTGCCAACAGGATAAACGCCAGCGTCTGTTTCCATGGTGTAGTGGTTATCACATTCGGCTCACACGCGGAAGGTTCCCAACTCGAAACAGGGTGGGAAACAGGGTAATTTTCTTTCTATTTGCAATGAAAACTGAGTATCCAAAAAGCAAAACACACAGGCACCACCTCCCCGTTGGGGAATCGAACCCCAGTCTTCCGCGTGACAGGAGGAGATACTATCCACTATACTAACGACGAAAGGATTCTGTGCTTGCGACCTGGACAGGCGTAGAGGTAAAATTGTCACTAAACTTAATGCCAGACAGCTATGCGGTTTGCCAATCCTGCCAACAGGATAAACGCCAGTGTCTGTTTTCATGGTGTAGTGGTTATCACATTCGGCTCACACGCGAAAGGTTCCCAACTCGAAACAGGGTGGGAAACAGGGTAATTTTCTTTGTATTTGCAATGAAAACTGAGTATCCAAAAAGCAAAACACACAGGCACCACCTCCCCGTTGGGGAATCGAACCCCAGTCTTCCGCGTGACAGGCGGAGATACTATCCACTATACTAACGAGGAAAGGACTCTGTGCTTGCTACCTGGACAGGCGTAGAGGGAAAACTGTCACTAAAATCGGGAATGCAAGACAGCTTTGCTGTTTGCCAATCCTGCAAACAGGATAAAAGCCAGTGTCTGTTTCCATGGTGTAGTGGTTATCACATTCGCCTCACACGCAAAAGGTCCCCAGCTCGAAACCGGGTGGAAACTTGGCAAATTTCTTTGAATATTCAATGAAAACTGAGTATCCAAAAACACAATAGCACAGGTACCAAGTGCCCGTTGGGGAATCTAACCCCAGTCTTCCGCGTGACAGGAGAAGATACTATCCACTATACGAACGAGGACAGGACTCTGTGTATGCTTCATGGACAGGCATAGAGGGAAAACTGTCACTAAAATAGGGAATGCCAGACAGCAATGCTGTTTGCCAATCCTGCCAACAGTATAAACGCCAGCGTCTGTTTCCATGGTGTAGTGGTTATCACATTCGCCTCACACGCGAAAGGTCCCCAACTCGAAACCAGGTGGGAAACAGGGCAATTTTCTTTGTATTTGCAATGAAAACTGAGTATCCAAAATTGGATTGCAGCTGCACTCACTTCCCCATCAGGGAATCGAACCCCAGTCTTGCACGTGACAGGCGCAGACACTATCCACTATACTAACGAGGAAAGGACTCTGTGTTTGCTAGCTGGACAGGCATATAGGGAAAACTGTCACTAAAATCGGGAATGCCAGACAGCTATGCTGTTTGCCAATCCGGCCAACAGAGTAAAAGCCAGTGTCTGTTTCCATGGTGTAGTGGTTATCACATTCGCCTAACACGGGGAAGGTCCCCAGCTCGAAACCGGGTGGAAACTTGGCAATTTTTTTTGAATTTGCAATGAAAACTGAGTATCCAAAAACACAATCGCACAGGTATCAAGTGCCCGTTGGGGAATCGAACCCCAGTCTTCCGCGTGACAGGAGAAGACACTATCCACTATACGAACGAGGAAAGGACTCTGTGTATGCTACATTGACAGGCATAGAGGGAAAACTGTCACTAAAATAGGGAATGCCAGACAGCTATGCTGTTTGCCAATCCTGCCAACAGTATAAACGCCAGCGTCTGTTTCCATGGTGTAGTGGTTGTCACATTCGCCTAACACGCGAAAGGTCACCAACTCAAAATCGGGAATGCAAGACAGCTATGCTGTTTGCCAATCCTGCCAACAGAGTTAACGCCAGCGTCTGTTTCCATGGTGTAGTGGTTATCACATTCGCCTCACACACGAAAGGTCCCCAACTCGAAACCGGGTCGGAAACAGGGCAATTTTCTTTGTATTTGCAATGAAAACTGAGTATCCAAAATTGGATTGCAGCTGCACTCACTTCCCCATCAGGGAATCAAACCCCAGTCTTGCACGTGGCAGGCGGAGACACTACCCACTATACTAACGAGGAAAGGACTCTGTGTTTGCTAGCTGGACAGGCATATCGGGAAAACTGTCACTAAAATCGGGAATGCCAGACAGCTATGCTGTTTGCCAATCCGGCCAACAGAGTAAACGCCGTTGTCTGTTTCCATGGTGTAGTGGTTATCACATTCGCCTAACACGCGAAAGGTCCCCAGCTCGAAACCGGGTGGAAACTTGGCAATTTTCTTTGAATTTGCAATGAAAACTGAGTATCCAAAAATACAATAGCACAGGTACCAAGTGCCCGTTGGGGAATCTCACCCCAGTCTTCCGCGTGACAGGAGAAGATACTATCCACTATACGAACGAGGAAATGACTCTGTGTATGCTACATGGACAGGCATAGAGGGAAAACTGTCACTAAAATAGGGAATGCCAGACAGCTATGCTGTTTGCCAATCCTGCCAATAGTATAAACGCGTACGTCTGTTTCCATGGTGTAGTGGTTATCACATTCGCCTAACACGCGAAAGGTCCCCAGCTCGAAACCGGGTGGAAACTTGGCCATTTTCTTTGAATTTGCAATGAAAACTGAGTATCCAAAAATACAATAGCACAGGTACCAAGTGCCCGTTGGGGAATCTAACCCCAGTCTTCCGCGTGACAGGCGGAGATACTATCCACTATACTAACGAGGAAAGGACTCTGTGCTTGCTACCTGGACAGGCGTAGAGGGAAAACTGTCACTAAAATCGGGAATGCAAGACAGCTTTGCTGTTTGCCAATCCTGCAAACAGGATAAAAGCCAGTGTCTGTTTCCATGGTGTAGTGGTTATCACATTCGCCTCACACGCAAAAGGTCCCCAGCTCGAAACCGGGTGGAAACTTGGCAAATTTCTTTGAATATTCAATGAAAACTGAGTATCCAAAAACACAATAGCACAGGTACCAAGTGCCCGTTGGGGAATCTAACCCCAGTCTTCCGCGTGACAGGAGAAGATACTATCCACTATACGAACGAGGACAGGACTCTGTGTATGCTTCATGGACAGGCATAGAGGGAAAACTGTCACTAAAATAGGGAATGCCAGACAGCAATGCTGTTTGCCAATCCTGCCAACAGTATAAACGCCAGCGTCTGTTTCCATGGTGTAGTGGTTATCACATTCGCCTCACACGCGAAAGGTCCCCAACTCGAAACCAGGTGGGAAACAGGGCAATTTTCTTTGTATTTGCAATGAAAACTGAGTATCCAAAATTGGATTGCAGCTGCACTCACTTCCC